>NW_027526225.1:78102124-78272124 GCF_048455015.1 Haemaphysalis longicornis | reverse complement strand
ATCACCGACCAGCGTTCGGGGCGAGATTTTTTTTCTGACACTCATGGAGTAGTTTCCACACTTCCAAAGCCGCTTCGCCTTTCTCTTCGCTGCCTAGTGCTTCAGTGAACTTCCTTTTTAAAATGTCGTCGGGGACAACTTGGCCTCCGTGTTCGTGGATGGCTGCATTGCCAGCTTGTACCACTTGTCTCAGGTCCGCGTCCGTGAGACGACCCTTATTCGCGTCCTTGGCTTCCTGGCATAGCACGCTGCTCCAGCTTAGTACCTTGCTCGAATGGCACTGTAGAAACACTTCGAAGAACTTCTTGGCGGCATCTTTGTCCTTGATGATCCCGTCACCGTTAAGTATCTTCACAAAAACGGCCACCAACCCCATGGCAGGGCCTTTGTGAATCGGTCGTTCTCGCGTCTCTTTGAAAGTTTTCGCCATTATTTCAAGCGTTCTCGCTTTGTCCCCTCCACTCACCGAGCTCACGTTGAAGGCTTCCCTGATGCACACTTTCGTGTCTTCAGATACCGCGCACACGACGCACTTGGAGGCAAGCAGCAGCGTCGCAACCGACAAGAGAACCTTCATGATCAGCGTTCATTTAGGGCTTTCTGACACTGGGCGCTTCAAACCGCAGCTGTGCGGACGTTTGACATCGGTGTGGCTAACTCGTGCGGTGCGGCCGCTTCTGGTAACGCGCTGGAGGCCACGGGGAGTGGAAAGAACTCAAAGAGGGCTGTGTAAAGAGTGCGTGCCACCCTCGCCCAGCGAATTGATTTTCTTGACGCATTTGCGTGACTGTACAGCGTGACAGCTGGACAGCCTTACTGCTCCCGTCCAGAGCATTCGGACAGAAAACACTAGGGGTGAGGAGAGTCTTCGTCCTCCGTTGCACGTTTTTAGGGATTCTGTTTCAGAGTTACGGAAGTTTACCTCCTCCTCAGGCGTGTTGTGCGAAGGAAATGTAACCGTTGGTAACCGAGTGGATCCCTAGAGAGGCAAGCGTGGCAGGGGCGGCAGGAAGTTAGATGGGCAGATGAGATCAAAAATTTCCCCGCATTTCCCCGAGGGGAAGAATGTGAAAGTGCGAATGCACGAGTTGAATTTGCGCGGTTCGGTAATGTTCGCGAAAGAGAGATCACACACACACACACACAACTACAAAGAAAGAAAGATGCATTTATTCACAGACACCTATTTGTGTTGTCGTTGTACTTGATTGCTAGAGCGGATCTCAGCTCTGAAATTTCGTGTCAGTACTCCTTTAAGCGGGTGCATTAGCCCTTCTCACGCCCGATTCCTGGCCAATCCCCCACGTGGGTATGTGCCATGTCAGCGGCCAGGCAGCGCGCGCCCATCTCCCCCCGTTGCCAAGGAAGACGAGGAGATTCCTGGCCAATCCCCCACGTGGGTATGTTATGCGGACATCGCCGGTGGACGCAGGTTCAGGGTCGCTTAAGAAGTGCATTCGCACTTAAAAGTTTGCGGGGATAGATTGACCGCAGTTAGCACAGGAAACGGGTACTTGGAGATCCATGGGAGAGGCCTTTGCCCTGCAGTGGGCCTAGATAGGCTGCTGCTGCTGCTGCTGCTGTTGCTGTTGCTGCTGATGATGATGATTATGATGATGACCTCCACCTCCGGTACTGCCGTTGCTGTCTTGCCCACTTTTTCGCGGTAACATCAATATCCGGAGCACACGCCGTTCACAGAGAGCTTCTTGGGCAGCCTGGGTTCTCACTGTCGGCGGGGGAGACAGCCAGAACTCCCAGTAAGTGATGGGGGCGAGGGATGGGGCAAGAGATGGCGGGTGCAGTCCCAATAAGAATGAAGGATGGTTGGGTAGGAAGAACAGGTGGGACAGGTAGGATGGGGTGAAGGATGTATGGGAGGTGAGTGAAGAGGTTTGAGCCTGCCGAATGAGGCACGCAGCCTCACGAGTTAGACGGGAACTGGGGGGTGGGTACAGGGTGCGTGATAGGCACTGGCGCGGGAAGAGCAGTGCTGAGTACGATCCGTTGGCGGGTGGTACACGGTCGGCCAGGACATGGGCGGGCCTGGGAAAGGCACTGAGGTTAGCGCTCCCATAGGAAAGGTATTCGGGTTAGCGCGTGTTAACCACCCTCGAAGGTATCGCGTAAAGCCTACATCAAACACTGCGGCTGCGTCGACTCTGCCGCGAATTTGTTTCTGAGCATCAACTCGCTGGTGTGCGTCCAAGCTGTGGGGGTCGTATACTTCGTACCCTGCCTGTAAGTTGAATCTTTAGGGCGGTAATGGAGCGGGTGAGGGAGGGGCTAACCTGGACCTACAAAATTCCAAGCTCGATACGCTACGGCATTCCCGAGTATCAACAGTCTAATTATAGCACAAAGAAGAGATTTGAGCTATGGTTCAAGTGCAACGCATGCGCTTCTCGTGACCTCACACGGTGGGCTGTAACCTTCCGTTTTCGTTCCTGTTGACTGGTAGAGCCAAAATAATGTCACACAGTAAATTGTTGTTGTTGTTCCTGGTTACCTGGCACATACCCACGTGGGGGATTGGCCAGGAGTCGGGCGTGAGGAGGGCTAATGCGCTCGCTTAAAACATGGGAAAGTTATAAACCTAGCGATTTATATGCAGAAAGAGAGAATTATTACAAAATAGTTTGTGTTCACTGGCGAGGTGCGCATGCAGGCAACAATGTGAGTGCGCTGTCAGTGGTTACATCGGGTTCCGCGGGATGGCGGTATTTGTCCGTGCTGAGCACATGATTTGTGGTGGACGTTCCATACTCTACCCCACTGAACGCAATGTAATGCCTCGAGTTCAGTGCGAGTGCGATTAATAACATCTCTGTTGGCACCACCGTTGAGAATCGGGTGGAAACGGAGCAGACGACGCACACCGGCGCTTTTTTTTTTTTTTGGCGTGCGGGCGCAGTGGCACAAGCCGCGCCATGTCTGTGGCGCATCGACCATCTCGGTGGCCATTTCCAGTTTTGCCAAGCGAAGAAATTGACAGTTAAACTTTTCAATGAATACCACCTATAGAATGAATACCACCTATAGAGTTTGGAATAGAAAAATGAGCTTTTTGGGCCGGAAAAAGTACATGCAAGAATCAAAGCTAACAGGGCAGGCGCCGGGTCTCGGAAACGTATGCATGAATGGCTGCAGCCACCCCTCGGTGACAACATCCTAGTGATGTGGCCCCAAAAGGTAGTAGTACGGGCATGAAAATAGGAAGACAAAGCAAAGAAAGCAAGAGCGTGCGAACGTGCTACGGGATGTTGATTTCGATGATGGCCCACAACAATAACGGCGCATACGAAAAAAGATTCTAATAATGATACACTTGGATGAACTATAGTCGCCTTCTTCGGCAGAGGAGAATCCACATGTAGATGAGCAGCGGGAAGGCATCGCAACACATCAATCCATTTCCTCAGAGGCCTTAGCTTCCTGTGCTCAAGCTTTTTTACCTGCGTGCTGTGCGCGGATGCGCTATCCAGCGGCGCGCAGATTCTTGCGAGCGTCGGAACTATGGTGTTCTCCAAGGTCTCAGGTTGTTACGGCTTGGGTGGTGAAAAACTCCGAGAACACCTAAGCACTTCTTTAGGCTGATACACAGCCGAGTTACTCATACAGGAAAACCACGAAAGCTGCAGCTTCTATTCCATCGGTGAATTAATGGTTTGTCCTGGCGCCGATATTCGTTTTTTAATAAGCAAACCGTAGATTGCTATCGTCGTGCGAAACTTGCGCGAACGAGATAGCAGTTAAAGCGTGTTTTTCCAACCGCTCTTCAACATACAGATACGAAACTTTTTTCGCTCCGTGACTTCAACAGAGTTGGTGGCCATGTTGGTTATGGTCTAACAATATGTCCCTTTCCGGTGTCCGCGTCTCTGTTGTACTGACACTAACAACCACTCTGATGGAACGCGCGTTGCGTCGAAGTCGGAGGCAGGGACCTGCACTTTGCAATTGGGCACAGCCAGGACTCACATAATAAACAACCTCCGAGTTTTATGGGAAAACGTGTGATTTTAGTTAAAAATCTACGCCAAACAATTTCATAAAAGCGTTGCGTGGAATGTTATTCACCTGCGCGTACGCTCAATAAAGTATTACTTTTAAAACACCCGCGCTTCAACCTGGCTCAAGTCCAGCTAGCAGCAGCAGTTGCACAGGAGCGCATTTTTTGCTCCGAGCATAGCAACGTCATTTTATCTACTTCATTAATCTACAATTCGTTTTTAAAGTGAAAAAATTGCATAACAAGTAGTTTTTGTTCTCAAAATCGAAACCATCATCGACAGTGTATAAATCGCAATCGCCACTATTTCAACATGTTGCTCTGTGATCCGCGATTTCTGCAGTTTTCGTGTGTGTAATGTGATTCTGGTCGTAAACAAAACAGTATCGTGGTTCGTCGCTTTTATCGCTGGGCTCATGAATATGAAGGCAGCTGCCTTCGGCTGGAAACGTAAGGCTGGTGACAAGGTTGCGCCGAGCCTCTCGGCAGCGTTTGAAGAGAGGGCTGCCGACGAAAACGCCGAGCCACCCGACGGCGTAGATTGGCTGAGCGGCTACAAGCGCCGACGGAGCCTGTTGCTCGAAGACTGCGCCCAGAAAAGTCGGCGCCTAAGACAAGAGGGAACCACGCTTGCAGAGCTCGAAAGGTCCGTTTCATGAGCCTCCCAATTTTAGCCCAGGTTGCGGTGTCACGTCTGCCGCCTGAAGGCGATCCTAACTTCTAGTCAGTGTTTTTCTGTATTTGCAAACATCTATATTTGCAACTCTCAAACTTCCTGGAGAAACAATAATCCACTGCGTACGCGGCATTTGCGTCAGATTATTGTTGTAGTTGTTTTATGGCACACGAAATCGTGATCTCCCTCGCTTTGAAATCTATCTCCGACGAGGTTGCGCGCGGATGAACTTGATGAAAATCTAAAGCAGCGCTGCGAAAACAAAACAAAACGCATTCGTTCAAGCCACCAACAATATTTACTAGCGTAATAAATGCAAAGCTAGCTTACATTGCTATTGGTGCGTGTTGCTTTGCTCATTAAAAATACTGGTGTGGCGTACCATCTTTTTGTCTGGTAAGACTTCAGGCGAGCAGGTCGCACGTAAACTTCAGTTGATGTCATCATCAAACCTGCTAGATCTAAACCATTGTCATAAAAGTACTCGGCAAATGTGGCTCCATTTTGAAACAATTAACCTTCTAAATGCGATCGTAGCTAGTGTCGTTTCTCTTAGCACCTATTCAAACTGTTGCAATACAGCCAGCAACATGCATTTTTTCTAAGTTGCAGGTTCTGGGAAGCATTGAAGAAGTTTGACGAAGCTCTGCAACTGACACCTGGTGACATTGCCCTCCACGAGATGAAGGCACAGGTATGCGGTCACTGAGAACACATTTTCGTGCCTGTAAGGACTGTCGGCTTGACGCAAGTGAAAATAGTTACATGCCACTCTTGGTTGTCTCGGAGATGCAGTGTGTGTGTTCGCGAAATATTTGTCTCGAGTTCTAGTGAAAGCGGTGCTATAGTAGAACTTGTGTACAGCACTTGCCCCCATGAAAATTTGCATTGCATTCTTATACACCTGTCTATGATATGCCTGTCTACGAAGAAATATCATACGTTGTATAGTGTATTAACACGATAGGAGAAACAGCGAACAAAGCAAGAAAAAAAAGTACCGTATTTCCCGGTGTATGAGTCACGGCCACTTCCTAGCAACAAGTCACCTTTTCTGGCGAGCTAGAAACGAGTAAAGCAATGAGCAATTCCCACTGCGACAAAAAGTAGTTCGCCGCTCATTGCATTGCTTCCCATTTTACTGGCAAAATCGCTCCATGTGGTTAGCACTATATTGTCACACGGTGTTACCTGCATTGCACTTGCAAGGCTGCTTAATTGTGTGCTGAAGATTATCCTGCAATGTACAGAATTGCACAAAAACATATTACCACAATTTGAAAAGTTGTCACAGCAAACGCCGCATTGCTTACACTTTGTGTGGAAGTGGTTTGGGTGCACATTTTTAAAATGTCTACGTGAAACTACCAAACTACTAAAAACGAAAATTGGTTCCAATCCGTGCTGTGAAGGTAGTTGGAAAGCAAAGCTGTGAACGACACCCACAACCATTGCCCATGTGATGTCACTTGAATTCACACACGTGGCTCTACAAAGAGTGAAACCAGAGATTCTGCCAGCCGTTATTCAGGATTCGCGGGGGCGACGTCCCGAACGCAGCAGCATCGGCCACGGCTGGGCTAGAGTGGCAGATGCCGTCGCTGTAGCCCGGACGTACGGCGGCAGAAAGAAAATGGAGAGGAGAGTCTTTTGTAGGGTAAGACAGCGGAACCTAGCCATCCTGATGTGCTAGCTCGGGGCTACACCATCGTGCGACACCAGCACAGACACCGAAACAATTCGTCATGTGAGCTTAGTGATTCCCATTTACACCGATTTAAACTAGTTAGTTTAGTAAGTTTGAGAGTTGCAAGAAAGCTAAGGGAACTTTTACAATTGCTATTTATCAGAACCAGTTGCTTCGTTCGCCTTTTGTAATACCTCTTAAAACACAACCGAATTGGTACTCACCATGTTAGAAAATGGAGTCCCATTCGTGGCAAGCAGTGCGCAAAATGTAGCATTTCTCTAGCGGCCAGATGTCTGTATGTGGTCTATACACTGTGTTTTCCCGCTCTACAAACCAATCCTTAACGTATTTTTGCTGTGCGACCACGTAATTTCGTCAGGTTCTGGGTTACCTAGAAGGTGCTGTCGAACAAGCTAGTCAGGCCGTGCGAAGGAAGCGCGCCATGGACAGGCGAGCAGGTGCGCCAAAACAGGCCCAAAACAACTGTCGTTAAAGCAGACATCAAAGCTGTCTCGCTGACATGTCCGCCAGTGTGAGCAGGCACCTCCGTGCGGGGAACGCTGGGTAATAGTGCTAAGGCCGATCGCCGCACCATCTCATTGTGCTCCGCGAGTGAAAACTGCTCTCCCCCTCCTCCGCCGCGTTGGGAGTTTCTTGTCGTGCACGCCACGAAGAAACCGTTGGCTGGTAGAGGTAGAAAGCTTTGCTTTAAAAACATCTTGCAAGGAGCACACCCGCTATTTGGGAACATAAAACTTGCGAGCGTGTGCACATTCACAAGAAATGACTTGTGGTTTTTTAATGGTCTGGCCAGTTGGGGAATGACGTAACCCTTCCCGCGGTGTCCAGGTGCTGATGCTGCTGCGGGAAGACTTCGCAGCAGTCCAGGAGGCTGAGCAGGTGGTGAAGCTTGACCCCACCTGGTGGGTGGCCCACCAAACACTCGGAAGGGCGCGCCTACAGCTCGGCGAGATCCACATGGTAAGGACCACCTTGTTTTTTTAAAGTGCGGAGCACTTTAGGGGGCCGGCTTGTTGCCTTAGCTCATCCAGGCTCACGGTATCTTGCCACCGTAGTCGTGGCGTCACACACCCAAACAGGCTTCGACAAGATAACCGCTTGCCCTGGTTGGGATCGAGCCTCGGTCCCTCACATTACAAAGCTTATGTCTATCCCATTGTGCCACAGAGGCATGCGTTACTCATGTGCAAAGTAGGTGATTCCTGTGCTGCACCGTTGCCATGGACGCTGCCGTTGCTAGGCTGCGAATAAGTACACAGTAATATAAATAAAGAAAACATCATGAAATGATGCATAAATTACTCCAAATTAATGAAAACTCAATCCAGAGTCTCCATATAGGCCTTTTCGGGAGCTGTGGGCCCTCTCTTGACTAATTTCATTATCAACGCCAGGCTGATAATAACACTAGTCAAGAGAGGGTACTACAGCCCCTCTGGCGAATCCCTGCTTCACACTTTGACAGCTTTCATGTCGAGTGGAGCTGCTTCACATTTTTTAATGACCTAACACTTAGCTCACTTTTATGGTCATGGTGATGATGTTCTTTCACTGCGTAGGGCAGTGCGCAACTGAATCGTGTAGTATGGTGCCTCAAGTAATTACGATGCAGCTGCGTCGCGGAGTAAAAACAAGACGGGAGGGGTAGCTTCGAATCCTAGGGCAGCCAGATAACATCACAGGTGCTCGACCGTGGTTGAGGTCGCACCACCTGTTGTGAGAGAAGAACGTGCGTGGCCGCCACAATTTCAGTCTGCAAGTCCAGAACGAACTGTGGCTGCTATCATTTTGTCCATCTGATGCCGCTACCCTCTTCTTCGCCCGTTCAGCTGCAATGCTTTATAGCCTGCATTCATTGCGACATTATCTGGTCACTCGCTGCACTGGGCTGTTTTGCCATGTATATTCTTGCTCCTTGGGTTGCAATTAGGTGTCACAAATTGGTGCTGTTCATTTGTGGGTCGAGTTTTCTAGCACATTTGTTTCGTTCAGTGTCCTAATGCATTTTTCTATTCTCTAGGGGCCTGATGAAGCTCACAGAGTGTATAATTGAATTATTATGCTAAAGCTGTGACTTCTGCAGGGTTAGCAAAACAAGTTCAAGTCGGCAGGATGCCCCTCTTTGTGACGTGCCTGCAGTGTTGTGCGATGTCTATTCTCTGACATTTTTAGCCAGCGTAATTTGTAATTTCATTTGTAATAAAAATGTAATTCACTTCACGGAAAAAAAAATATTGGGGAGGGAAAAGAAAAGCCAAACAATTAATTTCTGCTTGTTTGGCCTGGCTGGCCAGTGCTTTTAGTATAACGCTCTTCGTAAAGTTCCCCCCCAACCTTCAGCGGTAGCTCTGGGGACCCCACCACCACTTCCTTCTTGACTTCCTTCGAGAGACGGGTGCCCATGTATATTTCTAAATAAGTTATTTTTATGCCAACAAGCATTCTGTCGCCAAAAAAAAAAAGTTCCCTCATCAAACTGTTGCCCAGAATGTTGTTCACCGCATGTATATGCAACAAAATTCTTTTCACAAATAAGAGCACAAATTCTACAGAAGTTGCAGGTTCACCGTATGTACTAGCTTATTAATTTTGCACCGCTTATAAGGCTCCTTGAGTGTATAAACTCGCCATTATACACACGTACCAGCGCATGCACGCACATTTTGGCCCACGCTTTCCCAAAAAATTTCAATTTCATGCTAGTCCCAAAACTCGCACTATCATTGTCCAGTTTTGTTTTTAATCTTTTTTTTTTTTGCTCTTAATAAAGGCCAACTGGACTTAAAATTTCGACCTCTTGAAAACCCTATTTCCATAAAGTCTGCCGAAAAAGAAAGCAACATGCAAAATACAACAGCTGAAATCCACGCGTGGACGCTGCAAGCGGTCAGAAAATTTGGCGATTTTGAAACTGAAACCGAGGAGAGCGCAGCCATTGCAGCGACGTTGCAGCCGTCCAGCGAGTGGCCGGATGGTCGGCAGGTGCAGCGTGGTCTGCGGCAGAGCGCTTCTGACTGATTGACGAGGCGTTTCACGGGGCTCCCATTCGTGTACCAGCTGATTTGGGGTACTGGGGTACTGCACATTAAAAATAAATTTGGGCGAGGTGAAATTTGAGTGCAGTTGGCCTTTAAGTGAACACAGTTTGTGTTACACGTTTCTCGCCCTCTTTAATAACACGCAGGCACTTCGGAGTTTCTGCTCTGCAGTCCACCTTAATCCTGCAGACAAGGAGCTCCGCACAGAAGATCTCATGTACACGCTGCAACTGCTGCAAAAGAAACGAGTCGCAGAGGCGGCCGCAGCGGAGGCGCCACTCTGCTTCGACGAAGACGGCAATGTTGTCGAAATTGGTGAAAGTGAGCGCACACCTGCACTCGTGCGCTGTCGGGAGACAAGATGACACGAGGCTCCGGATCCGGATTGCATCGGATCCGCGTGAAAAGACGGAGAAGCATTAACATGCACTCGTTGTGAAGTCAGCGTGCAATAGAAGCTGAACTTTTGACGAAGCAGGAAGCCTGGCTTAGTGCTTGAAGGCACAAGCTAAATGTTGCTTCTTGTTGTGCATGCTTCGAGAACTTAAGCTGTGTCAACGTTTAGGTTGGAATGTTGTTTTGGTGACACGAAAGTGATCGTGGCTTGAGCGTTCTGGGACTATTGAGTGCTTCAGCACTGTTGGTGTGGCATGCCAATAAAGTTTTGCGTCTTGCTGTAAATAAAAATTTTGTCGCGAAATGTGATGTATGCTCGACTCCAGTGAAAACTTTACTCATCTTTGCACAATGTTATCGTGAGCAGCACGGCTAAGCCTCAATATGAGTCGTTAAACGCAGTGCTCTATTTCGTTGTATTGAAGTTTTCAGCGAAATATTCTTACCTAGCATGCATAAATCATACCAGTTAACTTGATGTTTGTAGACTCTCAATAGGTTCAGGAGTAACTCTTGGATAAGTAGGGATGCCTAACACAGATAACCAGCTGGTAGGAGAAACAAAAACAAAAAGCTGCAAATAGAGTAAGCTGCCATATTCTTACAAGCGTTCTGGTTATATTTGGCGACTGTCGGTTGTCAGTGGTCACCAATGCCCACATGCTAGTAAGTACGGCAGTGTTGCATCAGAAGGCCTAAACGTCGTGCTTCATACAGTTATTCAAATTTTACTGTCGGAAGCTTTGTTACATTGAAATGACAATAAATTTGCTTAGTTACGTAGAAATCAAGTATATTTACGGTGCAAGGTTCAGTGGGCATGATGTTTTGTAAACCTCATTGCTTTGTTATTTTGGGATTTGTTTTATACCACAGAGAACAATGACGACTTGTGGAGTTATGCTGGTGTAATAATTTCGTGCCACTGGTAAGTACCTAAGTTCTTCAGGAAGAGGACATTTGCAGACTATTTTGCCCTTTGCCTGGATGCACATGCAGCATGGTGCGTCGTCATACTCATTACAGTAGCCGACTGTTTTTTCGAACTCTGAAAATTCGGACTTGCCGGATATTTCGGACATTCCCGAGGAACTGCCAAATTGTCCTATAGGAGCAATGACTCAGATGTTTTGGACTGCTCTTTTACTCATACTATTTTAGATACAAAACATCTCTTAGTTGACCTTCCGTCGTCCGGCGTCCGCACCTCTCCCCCTACACTGTAAAAAAAAGAAATAGTTAGGCGGCGACCGGTTTCGATTCCACGACTCTGTGGCCGCAACGGGAGGTACGTGACGCTCTTCCCACTGTGCTACAAAACCGAGACAGGAGCAAGTGCTACGAACGCGCCTTATGTCCTTCACTCATTCAAACTACGTCAAGAAGCTACTGATACAACGAAGGCACGCGATGCTGAACGTCAACGGAAACGACGAAATGAAAACTTTAGAGGAGGATGTTGAATTTCCTGCGGGAAAGCTGTGGCGGGAAGCGCCACGCGCCTTGCAGCTCAACCAGAGAAGAGGACTAAGAGGGCGGGCAGTGGGGTAGGAGCGTGAGCACGCAATAAAGAAAGATGAGAACCAGGTGTTTGATCAGGTAACGCCGGTGTCGGTCTCTTTGCTGTCTCTACATGGGGGTTCACACTACGTTCCCATTCGTGCTCCGGTAAATGAAACAACATAACGGCAACACAATGGAACCTACACGGAACCCCTATGATGCTTTGCATCCTCCTTATGGTTCCCCACGGGAAGATGGTGTAATTTTTTTCGTTCCTCTCCAGGTCCAAAAGATCGTTTGGCTACTGTATTATCCAATGTCAAAATTCAGTGATGTGTGGATGTGGTCCCACTAGCCATGAGGGAGAGGATAAAATCAATTTTCCCCAAGGTGGGGGCCTGAATCGCAAGACCTTTATTGACGTCTCTTATGAGTGTGCCCTGCTCGCACAAATAAAAAGAAGCTGTAAGTTAGCTCCCATGCAATCCCCCTAATTGTTAACAGCCACCGATTCGCACTGCACTTTACTTGAATCAAACACAACCTCTATTGTAACGCGCACATGACTTTTGCAACCAGGAAAAAGAAAACATGACATTTATAAGCTTTCTCTGTGATGAGACAATGCATAAGCATCACTTCCTGCCGAGTTATGTTGAGTTCTGCGTTGCTTAGTTCAGTGTTGCAGAGTGTACGATGTCATGAAAGATGCAAGGTGACAAATCGGCCATACTTTGTAAGTATGACTAGCTGGATGTCAGTATTTCTGCAGAAATAGAGAATTTTTTACAGGACAAATGGCACGTCTTTTTCAATACCTCGCACTGTACAATAGCGGCAGTCGAGAATGAGAATAAGGGAATGGCGTGGCTTGCCTCATGTAAGGGTCTGCTGAAACAAGTACAATACTTACACACTACTTTGAATCCTGTTCAAGCATTTGTTTTAATTGATACCTCAAGTGTAAGCCACTAAGACCAATCAGGATTGCGCACATGGCTGAAGCCATTTGTAGCTTCCCATTTCTCCGCAACATCCTACCACTTGCTACTCCAATTTAATCTGAACCAAGCAAATTTGGTTGGGTCATTTGGCATCATAGCAACGCTCCGACATCATTTAGTGTCATGAAAAAAAAAAGAACAGCAGAACCACAGCCATAATCAGAACGATTTCAAACTATGCACTCATCCACATGGGTGCAGCGCATCCTAGCAACAGTGGCGACCAAAGCAACTCGCAGCCACCACTTCCTAACCTCTGCAATACAGAAAACATCCGCCTTCTGCGGCATCACGGACTTCATGCTTACTTGACAGTCATGAAGTCTATAGTTTGGAACTAGCCAAAGGAAGCTAAAATACCCCCAACGCCCTTCGTCATTAATTCTATCTTTCCACACTTTCACAGACATAGTTTCGCTCTCTACTTGACTATCCATTTCACCGACGACCATGTATACACATGCTTACACACAAGTGCTGGGCGACCTGCCCAAAACCATTCCACATTAAAGTATTAATAAAAGTTGCAGCAGTAGCATAGCATGGCCGCATTTCCACACAAAGAAACGTCGGACTGAGATTGGGTAGAGCAGCGAATGTGTAGACTACCCGAAATGGCACGACACGGTTAACCCTTTCAGCCACGATTTTCTTATTTTAAGCAAAACCATGTCTTGTGTGTTTTCTTAAATTTTAGGGTCCCATAAGCCCCTAAACAAAGAATGGAGCTGGAAGTGCAAGTAATTACAGATTTATTAATGATACAATTAGGACTCTGGCAATTAAAATTTTTGTGCCAAGCAGAGACATCACTTTTGCATATTTTCCTAAACCTTACGACTACATGAACCTGCAAACAAAAAAATCAGCTTCGTAATGCACGTATTTATAGATTTACAAGCTTGGGAATAAAACGCGAACCGCCATTTTTTTCAGCCTCAGCTTCTTCTTGGCAGCAAAAAAGCTCCATTAAAAGGAAACAGCAGTGATATCTATCGCAACAGGCATCAATGAAGAACAATTGCCCAAAAAACTAGCGGTTTTGGTTTCGTTCTCTATGCGCTAGAGGAACTACAATGTGATTGCATCAATTGACACCACCAGACCCAAAGGGTTAAATTGCACAGCCTAGGTTCAATATTTAGTCCCTGCAAGCTCATCTTGTGAATTAAGGACATAGAAGACGGCTTTCAATGCAGCCTTTGCGATTTCTAATAAGTGCGAAACGATCCACCTCTGTGAAAATTTCACATTAGCAAACAATGCGCACTGGACCGAAGAAAGCACGAAACCGTGCATACAAGATCTTGAGAGGTGAAACTCTAAATGCGTTGGGTTAAATTGAACACTACATAAATTATGTATGCAAGCTTGCTGAAACTTTCTATGACACATTGTGCATTTGTGATCAACAGGAGCGGTATTCTCGTAACTGTCCCTTTTGAAAACATCCCTTTTGAGTCCCTTTCATCGTGATGTACTTCCGGTTAAAGCAGTGGGCGTTGGCAGTACGTTTGTTGCACTTGCGTTACGTCACTTCCGGTTGTTTGCTTTTAGCCAATCAGGGCTCGCCAAAAGGGACACTTTTGAAAGGGACGCAAAAGGGACAAAACTCAAGAATACCGCCCCAGATGTCCAGAAACTTTACAGATAGGTTCATTCGAAAAAGTGCAACCTGCATATCACATTGGCTTGCCAGCCTATTCTGTTCTCCTGCAAAATAAAACACAACACAGGACTCGCTCTAAAAGGCAGCAATTTTATTGCTTCCTTCACAAGCCGTTTTTTTTTTCTTTCCCAGTTTTTATTTCTTGTCGCTCGTGTAAAGCAAAGCATTCCATCAAATCAACAACAATGAGTGTATATATTTATATATATTTATATATATATATATATTTTATGTATATACTTAAGGTTAGACAAGTGTCAGGCAACAACGCATGGTATATTTAAACAACGCATTCATTCCAAGAAAAAGGGGAGGGCTAAGGCGAAAAAGAACTAACAAACGACGCAATTGTTTTAATTAAAACAGCAAAAATATTTAAGCAACACGCAGCGGCTTCACTATGTTCTTGTGGCTTTCGTCTTTCTTTAACCGCGTATGTACAAAGGTCACGGGAGAGAAAAAACCTAGATGAGGCAATACAGCGGCAACCGTCGCAGCACAACCAGCAACCTGCAATGTGTCGTCCGCGACAACACGTCCACCGCAACCGCGGGCTGCAAGACGACAATTACAAAACGGACGAAATATACGGAGAACGGAGAAAGGGGGAGTGAAACACCATCTCATTAAAAAATATCCTCTCTATGTACAATTCCCCTCGCTCGCAGAAATGCGGGAAAGGCGACCCAGGTTGCGAACCGGGAGAAAAGTTTTAGTCACACGGGGCTCTTTTTTGTCCGTACTACGTCTGCCGTTGCTGTTAAAAGAAACACGTTTTGCTCGCGTCTCGCTGCGAGAGAAAAGTTGACGGACAGCACCCACCATCGTACGCACCACGTCACGCCTTCCAGAGGTTCTTACGGGGCGCTTTTACGTTGCGGTGGGGGAGAGAGAGAAACAACAAAAATATTTGTAACACGTGAAGCAAAGAAGGGGTCACGCCAGCACGGCAAAAGAGAGGAGTTTCTGTCTTGTATGGCCTCTCGCTCATTCATCAAGAGTCAGAGAGAGGAGGAGAGGGAGAGAGAGAGGCAGGCTCGGAAGGTTGCGAGGACGACGTCACTTCTGCCCGTTGCCGCTTCTTTCGTTCGCTGGGCAACCTCAGCTGCTGCGTCGCCACAGCGCCACAAGTTGCAGGGCGAGGCAAAAGACGCTGGCTGCGACGACGGTGACGGTTAGGGCCGAGATGTGGGGCGGGGCAAGAATGGGCGGAGGCGAGGCCTGGTGTTGCTGCTGCTGCTGCTGTGGTGGATGTTAATGTGGAGGGGGCGTGGCTTCGGGGGTGGGATTTCGAGGGGGCGGAGTTTCAGGGGTGGGACTTTGATGGGGCGGAGTTTCGGAGGTGGGAGTTTGAGAGGGCGGAGCTTCGGGGGTGGGGCTTCGATGGGGCGGAGTTTCGGAGGCGGGGCTTGGAGGGGTAGGAACGCGAAGAGGAGGAGGTTCGGAGGACGGCTGAGAAAGTTCAGAGGCGGCGGCTTCACGCCTGTCGGTCGGACCAGCGACCGAGGAAGGCACTGCTGCCGCCGGTAGGGCGCTGCGGTCTTCTTCGTCAGGGCTTGACGGCGGAGAGGCTGGGACAGGTGGCAGGGGACGGCCCGTCATCGCCGTCGCAGGCAATTGTCACGGCTCGCATAGGTACTTCCCTGCACGGGGAGAAGTGACGAAAGCAGCATCAGATTTTGGTGCTCAATGTCATCATTCAGCACATATAATGTGCCTAACTTAGAATTTCATCATGGCACACCCTATAACTGCAACATTCAATAGTAACTGGATCGGTAGTTTTTGAAGATCCAAATGCTATTGATATGTGAGCCTATTGCTTAAGGGGGGACGTGGCTTTCAAAATCAACTTTTTTATTTCTGAGTGGATTTTGATGAAAATTGGCACAGCAACTGGAAATGCTTCTGTAATAACACCATAAAAATTTCAAGATAATATTTTGATAACTTTTTTATTTATTAAATTTTCTTTCTGTTCCGCTTGTACCGAGCTTGAGCGACTTATAAAAACACGATAGAAAACTTGTTCGAAGTGCTTTGCATTCCCAAATGAATGGGCGAGGTCGTGACAGTTTTAGAATTTTTTTTTTACAAAACAATATTTTTTAGTTTTCATTTTTTTAGAGGTTAATGTGCAACAGGCATGTCGACTGTGAACGACTATTTGAATAAAAAAGTCACAAAAAACAAATCTGGAAAACCAAAAGTGTCACGACCTGAACTGTTCATCAAGGAATGTAATGCAAGAAACGGAATCAAAATAGACCCAGTGGTCACGAAGAAATCCCTGGTACAAGCGACATAGGTTGCAAAAAAAACTGTTTTGAGAAAACGGCTTCCGAAGTTGCAACATCGGTTTCACTTATCAAAAGTCGCCACGGTTGCAGCCTTTCATGTCCTTTTGAACATGGGGCTTCTGGAAGGCCTTGCCTTGAAATTGGAGTGCCTTTTACAGCCTTTCTCTTTCCAGAAAACATCATTTTCAGCTCCTCCGTGAAGAGTACATACCCCCTTTGCAAACCAAACGGAGGGGAAGATGGGTTTCAATGGGCTTTCAATGCAAAGTAGGTTAGCTGGTTGGCTGTATCGCACTGGTCAACCTCCTTTTGCAGTGTTGTCACCATGGCAACAAGTTAAGCATTTTTTTTACTTAAATTCGAACATTTTTGGCTTTTTTTATGTTTTATCTTGCCTGGCACAGCAACTTAGTACTCATACGTGCAGGTGTTCATTGCCAAAAGTTTTCATACCACAAGGATGAAAATGAGCTACTTTGAAGCTTGGTAGAGTATTCTGCATAACTCCCAACTTCAATGCAAGAGCACATTTTTTTACTACTTTTGACATTCAAGGCATCCAATATTTCTCGCAGCACAGCCAGTATGCCCTAAGTAATCAATAGGTATCAATAATTTCCCTAAAAAACTCACTGTTAAATGCTGCCACAGTAACGTACATTTTTAACGCAGAGAGAATATTTTTATTCCTATATTACTAACTCAAACCTGTTTGCATGAAAATTACAAGTGCACGGGAAACGTAGCGCAAGAACGGCGATATGGCTCGCGCGCATCGCAGCGCACGCTTACCGCGACATATCGAACTTTGATTATACCTGATATGGCTGGTCAGGTCGCTTTTATGATTAAATCTAACGTCGCAGGCATTAATTACAACTACTGGCGTTCAATCATAACCGGTTGCCCAGTCATGTGATGCTCCAACGCGCGTCGGCTATGCCGTGCGCGCCGCAGCGTTTGACGCGTCGACCGTTTCTTTCTCAAGGCTAGCTAGCCCACAGTCAAAACACAGCAATAACTAAGCGTGCAAACATCGCAAATCCGACTAAAAGTTCACTTCACGAACCGCTATCGCAAGCGCGCACACCGCGTCACCCTCCAAGGTCTGGCGACGGTAGAGTCACGCGCACCACGAAGCGTTCGATGACCTCCGCCCTCCGCCTTTCGAGCCACACAACTTCCCGTAACCTGGCTCGTTATCTCTGCATTCCCATCGCGATAACGCGCGTGTTGAATACCACAGATTGAACAGAAACTCGGCCGAGCGAAGCGGCGAAAATGAACTCAATCCGCTCGCTACGCAGCTCAGGCGGCCGCCATCTTGCGTTGCGCCCGCGACATCCAATCAGGAGGGTCGTTGCTCTCGGAGGATCAATAGCGCTTCAGCATCTATTTCTAGCTTCGTTTGTGCGTCGTTTCTTTTCTGCCGTTTGTGCGTTTGTGAATGAACGAAGATACAAGAGACGAACGGAACCGGAAAGACGATCGCTCGGCCGATCTAACCATATCAAAATGGCCGCGCCCGGTGGCACCGTTGCGGAGATAGAGCGTTCCGAAAATTGCCGTTTTTTCGCCCTTTTGCGCTGATAGTTTGTCACCGCGCCTGACAAAAGTATTTTTTTATGCCACTTTGCGACGCTTTTCAGCGTAAAAACTTTGCAGACGCACAGAATAGGAAACACAGAAGCCGAATATGTGGGTTTCAAAAAAACGATGTTTTGGTCATTTTTCCGAAGTTGAAAGCCGCGTCCCCCCTTAAGGGTGGCTTTATGTGTCGCACTGTTCAGCCAATATAGAAAGTGTTTGGCAGCCACACCTATCAAAAAGTAAACAAATGCACAAGCTAAGGAATGCCTTGCGCTATCAAACGCTTCACCCTTCTTCACCCCTGCTTCGGTGCACACCTGGTTCCTCTAAGCTTTCTTCTGAAATGAAGGAAAAAACATGCCCAAAACACCACAGTGCTTTCGATGGATGGCTCTCTTGCTCTGCACAAACAGCTATCCAAAGACCGCAAGCACCTTGCGCTTCAAAGACATGGAACCTCTGGACGCCTGCAGCAAGTTTAGGCAAAAATATGGAGGATGAGGTAGCTAATGTGGGGAATTGAACTAATTAATGTGGATGACAAAATGAATTTATGTGCTCATCAACAGAAAGGTTGCTGGTAAAATAGTCATGGCCAAAGAGTAAGAAAGATATGTTGACAGTGCACATAAAAGTAGCGCTGCTAGGGTGAGTACACGTGTTCAAATCTGCCGTGTTCTGCCACATGTCAAAAACAGGACACGCCTCGTGGGGAGTCATCGCAGAATGAGAGACAATCCAGATCACGTGTCTCTCTCTAGTGCATCACTGCTCAGGCTTTCAGCTTGACGCTGCCTTAGGGACAACACAACTCCATGGTGTGCAACGACAGTCGGCCGAGTAGTCGCTCACCGGACATGATTTGCCGCTTGACTAGAGAGACGCGGTATCCCTGGCCGATGAGCTCGAAGGTGGCGCCCGAGAGGGTGGCCCCCTCGCAGAGGAAGCGCACCTCGAGGGGCCGGGGCGTCGAGGGGCCCCGGGAGAGTGCGAAGCGCGCCAGCAGGGACCCGCCCCGCTGGCTGCCGCCCGACGACGCACTCCCGCCCAGCGGCTCCGTCAGCCGCCACAGGGCCCGTTGCGTCTCCTGGTTCCACACGCACGGGGGCTTGGCCTGCACCACCACCATCATCATCGTCAGCCTATCTACGCCCACTGCAGGGCAAAGGCCTCTCCCATGGATCTCCAATTATCCCAGTCTTCTGCCAACTGCGACCAATGTATCCCCGCAAACTTCTCTATCTCATCTGCCTATCTGACTTTCGGCTGCCCCCTGCCACACTTGCCTTCTCTAGGGATCCACTACATTACCGTTAAATGACCAATGGTTACCTGCCTCCGCATTACATGCCCTGCCCATGCCCATTTCTTCTGCTTAATTTCTACTAATACGTCCTTAATACACGTTTGTTCACTGACCCACCCTGCTCTCTTCTTGTCTTAGTATTTGTCCCTTTAACATTAAGGGACAAGGACAAATACAAACAAGTTTATTTTCCATAAGTGGATGGTTCCTCAGGTAAAAGCTACTTTAACAGCTTGGCGAAGCCCAAAGAACCGATAAACCCTACAGTGGTACTCAATCAGTCTGCGTTCTACACAGAAAAAAGGCACAAAATACAATCCACGACAAAAAAAGAAAAATCGTCATGTCTTCAGTTTGCTGAAATAAAAAATTTCCGCCAATTTTTTAGTAAATCGCTTGTGGTTAACGGGCTATACAAAACACTGGCTTTCATATGAGCTAGAGAACATATACGCGACAAAAATCTGTGGTCCGTCCCTTTAAAGAGAGGCCTTAAACAAACAGGGTTCTAAAGGTTACAATTTTACGTGCGCAAAGGCTGGAGAAGTATCCAAGGAATGTTCTGCCGCAGAAACGGTTTAAAAGCATTGAGTGTGTGGGGAGAGCTTTGGCCCCTTGCTGTGAGCTCGCGCCCCTTACCCTCCTTGCTCGCCGAACGCCCACCGGCTGCGGGTCAAAGGGACGTCGTCGCTCGAGGGATGGCATTGGGGAGCGCGGAGCAGTGGGCAGTGGTGTCGTGCGGAGGCATGCACGTAGAGACTTGGACTCAGGACTCTAAAGGATTTAGTGTGTGCCTGGACCGCGCACACTGATTGAGCCAAGATGTGAGTAAAGAGTTCTCTTGTACACAACCGCAGTGTGCCTCGTTTCTTGGCATGCCGAAGAGAGCAGGCCCACAAGTGTTAGCCGAGTTACCGTTCATTAAAAACGGCCAGCAATAAGGCCCAGAGCTCTTACCCTCTCATCGTGCCTCCAAAGCACTGTGGAAGCGGTGACGTCACTGACCAGGCGCGAGAAACAATGGATTGGCTCGGCTGGGTGGTACGTCACACTTTTTTTTTTCTTTAGGCAGCCTACTTTAGGCCTTTTTTTAGGCAGCCTTTTTTCTTCAGGCTCTTCCTACCACGGCAGAGCAGGACCAGTCAAGCCGCTCTAACCTGCCGGCGACCGTGCTCCTCGCGTCAACCGTGGTCGTGTTGGCCGTGGTCGTGTCGGCACGACCGTTTTAGCATAGTGGAAACGAGTGTTTGAAAGCCAGGTAGGGGGGGTCCCAAGCACAACATGTTCGCTCACGACAGTAACTGGGGATTTCCACCGAAGACTAGCTGCCCGCTAGCGTTTCTGCATGCGGCGCTGTCACGGCAAACAGGTCCCTCCGAAGTCGGCAGAGAAGGCTTAGCATCGCTGCAGTTAATCAGTCACCACTTTACGAAGCCGTACCGACAACTATCACCAGTGCAATCTTTCACTGCACTATCCCCCCCTCTCACACATTTATGAACTGATTTTCAGCAAGTCTTGCTCAGGTGGGCGGTGACAAATTCTAGCTGCTGCGGTGCATGCCGTATAGTGCAGACACCACAGAGTGGGCTTCTTGTTGACCGTGCAGGACCGTGCCTGCTAGGATTGCACGTGCAGCGGTGTTTTCACCTGCAGAGACTCTCCATGTTTTTCAGCGTTATTAATACAGTAAAATCTCGATGATATGAATCTAGCAGAACCGCGAAAAATATTCGTATCATCTGAAATTCGTGAACCAAGACAGACCAAAAAATTGAGCACTAAAGAAAAAGCCTTCGTTTATTTATTTTCTTACTTTCGCGTGCTTTTTTTAAACCTCCATGACTCTCAAAAATCCTTTCTGGAGCACACAAAAATTCGCATTTGTCTCCTCACTTGCAGTGCCCAAACTCACTACACGCCACAAGAGTCAAGGCGTGAACCGCATGGCACATTTTTTCGCACGATTTGTGCGCATCGGCATTGCGCATATGATTTTTTCACACCCATGTCGACGATTCCGCGCCCGCGGCAGCTTCTGCCTTGGTCAGACAATAACGCGCGCGGCAGTGAAAGGAGATTTGGAGCGCTCGAACCAGCCAGCTGGCTCCGCCAGACACGTTAGGCTTACCACTTCGGCAAATATTTCATCGGCGCTTTTAGTAGAGGCCTGGGTAACGTTTTATAGTACCGTTTTTGCCCTCATTATCAGCTCCTCTAACGCACAAGCAACTTAGTGTGTGCCTTGAGCGGCATTTTGATTTGTGGGGTTTAACGCGCCAACGCAACGCGGGCGATGAGGCACGCTGCAGTCGAGGGCTCCGGATTAATTTTGACCCCCTGGGGATCTTTAACGTGCGCCGAAATCTTGCACACACGGGCGTTTTTGATTTTCGCCTCTGTCAGAAAAGCGGCTGCCGCCGCCGGCGGGAATCTAACCTGCGAACTCGTGCTCAGCAGCTTGAGTGGCATTTTAAAGAGCAGTTAGAAGCGGTCGCTCGGGCGCCCCTAACACTTTGCGGCAGAAGCCGCCGCCACGTTGCCACCACCGGCCGCGCCACGCGCAACGTGCAGGTGGTTCCATGGCGGGTTCAGCGCGCCTGTGGCGTGCACGGCACGTTTTCGCGAGCAGAAAACAACAGCCCGGCCGTTCCTCGAGAAAGAGTGACAAAGAGGGGAGAGAGAGCCCGTACGTTGCCGTCACTTGCTCGCTCGGCAGTCGGGCGCCTCGCCGGGTCGTTCATATCATCTGCCGGGCCATGCAGGTCCGTTCGTAACAACTGAAATTTTTCCCATTGCAAACAATGCACTTTTGCCGGGACTTCACAGAAATTCGTATCATCCCAAAATTCGTAGCACCCAGAATCGTATCATCGAGATTCCACTGTACCTTGTAAATGACACGCTTTATCTGTAAACTCAGCTGCACTCAATGTGACGAATGGTGATGATCGACATTCGTCTCTACTAAGATACGCCGTGCCACCGGTGCTGGAGCACCGCTTGCCAAAACCGCACTGGTGCTTCTCTCAGAGCCGAGAACGCTGATTGACTACCGCATTTGAAGGGGCTCACCATTAGCGCCGCCGTACTCTTCAGTGCTTCGTGCGTCATAGAGGCTGCGTCAGAGCATTCTGCTGCACATCAGAGCGTGGCAGTGTGGCGGCAAGGAAGCGGTAGGTGAGCGAGGAAGAAAGGAAGCATCTTTGTTGTGTGTTTGTGCGGCCCCTGCTTTATGCAGAGGTGCAATATTTGGTATACGTTGTCGTGAAGGGGTACTCTAGCAAACTGCACAATTGAAATGGCGACCTTCGGAAGCCTACTTGGAGTCCCTTTAAGCCCGTTATGTACACAAGTTTTACTGTTTCACTTTTCAGCATGTAGGCGCGTTCTATCGTTTAGCACATTTGTTTCTCGCATGAAACGTGAAAAGTTCATGACACGTGCGGAAGCATACTACACAGATGCTGAGAAGTGAACTTATTCATGTAAGCGAGCGAACTCTCACCCAATCTGAAAGTAATATATGTACATGCACCCCATTACAAATCAGCGGCTGACGATTTCGGAGCATGCCAGCAGCCGCTGTCGCTGCGTTGAAACACAGCCAAACCAAACTGCCGACTAAGTCGTTCAAGATAAGTGCCTAGTTCGTAAAATGTGAAGAAAATAGCGCATAAAGCATTGCACTCCACCACCACACCTGATCAGAACTCGCACCGTAGGACTTCCTCACTCGGCAGAAGCTCCCATCACAAAATGGAACCCCCCAGTCAGCCCCAGACAACACCTCTCCTAGTGCATAACGCAGCTCATGCCAACCACCACCGTTTTCCGTGACAGCAGCCCAGAGGGCACCCACCTGCACGCCCGTCACGCCGCCGTCCATGGGCACGCCCAGGCACACCCCCGTGAGCGGTGGGAGTCCCGGTGGTGCCGCAGGGGACGGGTTGGTGGTCGACGCAGGCTGGCCGACCCCCGTGGCCCCCGTGCCTGCCGGCAGGCTCAGGGCCTTGGCGTTGTACTCGTAGTCAACCTGCACCCAGCAGGAAGGACCGTTAATGGCCAACATGAACCGAACACCCCCAGATTATGGCACCACTAACTCACTTACCAAGCAGCTTCGACAATTCATGCACTTGTACTTGAAAGTATCGAACCCGTCTCCATCCGAGTTATCCTGTATATCAAACTACAGTTGAACCTTGCTACAACAAACTCCGCTTCAACGAAATGTTTCCAATACCCCGTCGATGCAAGTCCTCGCGAGAACGAACCACTTGTCTGGCTTGTTTTCGCTTCAATGAAACTTTCGCTCAGTGGGGCTGGGTTAGAACATT
The DNA here is from genome assembly GCF_048455015.1 of Haemaphysalis longicornis. Classification (NCBI taxonomy): domain Eukaryota; kingdom Metazoa; phylum Arthropoda; class Arachnida; order Ixodida; family Ixodidae; genus Haemaphysalis; species Haemaphysalis longicornis. The sequence continues at coordinate 78,248,579 of NW_027526225.1, read as the reverse complement.
TATTTTACGATGAAATAAGCATAACGCCCGCCATCTGTAGCTTTTTACACATTCAGGGTGCTCAGTTTCACCGAAAAATGTGCGCCCACACCACCACCCATAAACCATAAAGAAAAACAAGCTCACAGCTGGATGCCATTTGTCGCTGGCGGTAACGACGTGGCTGGCCATTTTTGCACAAGGCACAGGCCCAGTTCGACAAGGTGGGGCTACAGAGCCCATCCACTCCGTCATGTATACATTGTGAGCAGCTATCATTGCAGTTTTCCTTCCACCAATTTTCTATATCAAATGCAAAAATAATGTTTTCATGTTTACTTTTTGAACTGTCGTCACCCTATCTTAATCGCGAGTGCTCACTCGCTTGTCATAAATGCAAACGCCCGCAGCTTACCTACCAAGTCAGATGCCACCCTGCCCAGTCAGAGGATAACATAACAGGCGCAGCTCCTGCCACAAGTGAGAGGAGGGCTTTTCACAGGTTACCAGCTATCTGCAGGTTATTAGCTCAGTAGATATGTCTTGCTGTACAGCAATGTGTTTTGTGACTGCATTTCTTCACCCCCTCCCAGTAACGCTCTTACACGTATGGGTAAAAAAACAGGAAGCCACTGGTCCGTTTGGTGTCTGAATAAGCACGACCTAATTGCGCGTCACTCCTTTTTCAAAACATTGCATTATGCAGTCAAAGGGTGCAGATAATATACGGGGCTACTTTTCTTGCCCATTCGTGATGTGTTGGAGAAGATTTCGCATCAACGAATTTCCTCTTCAACGAAATTTTTTGCACGACCCATAAATTCCGTTGTAGCGGGATTAGACTGTATTTACAAATGAGAACACATAGCAAAAATTACACTCACATTGAATAAAAGTATCAGAAACTCCCAATATATCAAACTACAATGGCCACAAACTACAAAGGCTGAGCATAAATGAAGTGTGTACAAGAGGAAAGTAATGGCACTGCTTTTGCCCACACCCTCTGAGGTGGTTCGTTCACTTGCACTAGTCCGGCACTTCTGCGCGAGCATGGAAAGTTGCGGCCTCAGCTGCTACAACTCTATACAATGTAGGCAAGTGTGTACTGTCTCGGGCAGCGAGGTTGTTCAAGCAGCAGAACTGTGTCATGGGAAAGTGAGGCAGTTTCATCAATAAAGTGTTTTTATAAATGGTATCTACTTTTACGATGTCCATTTCTGTAGCATGCTTATATCGCCTTGTGCCCTAATATAAAACTGATAGGTGCTTTTTTGCGAGTTTGATGTAACTTGGTTTGACTATACCATGTTTCGAATATAATGTTTGAATACATGGTTTGAATATAACATGGTTTGAATTTGGTTTGACTATAACATGCCACTTCCGAATAAGCGAGGTGGCAAGGAAAAAGAAGAGCGTCGGGGACAGAACAAAACCCTGAGGCAGCCCCTGCAACTTGTATCATGGCACCCGTGAATAAGACAGGCAGCAAGAAAAAAAAAAGCACCCTTTTACCTTGAGGTCGGTGTTGTCGTCCTGGGTCTTCCAGTAGGCTACCAGGTGAAGGGGTGCCGAGCGGGCGCCCGGCCCCGCGCGCACGTGGTACTTGAGGATGTCGATGTTAAAGTAGGATGCCGAGGGGCTCTGCTCGTGTTGCCGCCGCAGAAGGCCCGTCAGCAGGGACATGTTGAACTCGTACACGCACCGGTCGCTCGTCGACTGGCTCGTGTCCCTGGGACGGGGACGACGACGACGCAGAAGCTGTCATCAGCTAAGCGTCTTCCGAGTCATCCGACAACGGTGGCATGGGTCTGCTAGCTTCGGCGACTGACTTCAGCCAACTTCGCCCATAAAAACATGTCGTACTGTCTTGTTACTTCTATAAGCATGCTGGATATGCAGTTTAATGAACACTTTAGCAACCAATCTCTCGCTGAATGGTCGTCTCTCTAGACCTGCCACCTCTAGGCTTGCACTGGATAGTCTAATAAGGAATTACATGGCTTCAGTTCTACAATGCAGCCACACATACGACTCCAACAAATTCATGTTACTGACCCGTGAGGGAAGCTACGTCAACAGCATGACATTTGCACCAACCGACGTTTAAACGAGCTGTACGTATAAATACTCTCACAAAATACTAAAAAAAATTGCCACTTTTTTATTGCCAGAAGGAGGATTTAAATTCTACCTGCATTCCCTCTTAAAGTCAACAATTTATGTCATGCTCACACTAAGGGTAACTTGCACACTAAAACGATACCTCCTGCTTCACTGGCAGGTTTTAAGGACTTTGCAGATTTTAGACGCACTTTCATGGACCCCAGCCAAGATCACACGCCTTCACATGAGAGAACGACCCCAGTAAAAAAGCAACCGACGTGATGTGAGCAGACAGAACTCACAATGTGATGAGGTTTTTGTTTGGTAGAACGTTGTCAAAGCGTGCTGTGTTAACTCGGAATGCCAGTGTGGCTGGCGACGGGTTGTTGGTGAGCACATGCACGATGCCAGCGGGAAAGGACACCTTCATGTCACCTAGCAGCTTCACCTGGAAGGAACCAAGACGAGAGAATACAAGCCATGAACAAAAATAAAAAAAGAAAGAAAACCTCGACAGTTTCAGCTCATTTCAGCCAGTAAGGCTACACAAGACAGTTTCAGCCATTTTTTTTTTATTTTTGCGATCAGTGAGATTTTACTTTGCCAGTTCTACTTTAAGTTTCAGTTTCTCACCTTGCAACCACCATTCAGCGACCATCAGCCAACAACCATGCGAATCACAGAAGAAGAAAAGCAGGAGAAAGAGAGAGACGAAAGAATTCCTGCCAAACTTCTCAAATTATAAGTAGAAAAGGCACCTTCTCCTGCAAAGCAAACACCAAGAGCAACACGCATTACCCAAGCCCTGTACTAAAGCAGGGTTTTGGTTTCAGAGGACCTTCTATTGTGCACGAACCTTTATGCAGACTTTCCGTGTTACACTTCTCATCCCAAAAAAGCCACAGTCGTAGCCTGTAACTGGACTCATGACCTACTACTCTTTACTTGAGTCTCCTAGCCACCAGCCCGCCGAAGAAATTCGCGGGCACATTTCCTTCTAGAGGCCATGAAGACAGAATACACGTTTGGTCGATTAAAAGACTGCTTTGTCCGAATAACAATGAAGGCAATTTTATTGCAAGCCTCAAACAAATAAAGATATTAATTAAAACAGATGCAGCAGTGGCCACTTTTAAAAGCAGCTTCTCCATGTTGTCACATAATCTTGTTGAAGCCACTGCCAATAATCGTGCCTGGGTGACCGTAGTGGGGCCCCTAGTTCCGTTTCATCGTACCACCTGAATGCTAACGTGCAGTTGATTTGATCGATTGTACGGTTTAAGGGGGGAGGTGGGGATCGGAGCAAACTTTTTTATTTTTTGACATAGAGTAATGAAATTTGGTAGGTGCATTGAAAAACACTTCAAATGGTGAAATTTGAAATTTCAGGATGATACCTTCAGTAGTTTTTGTGTTACAGAGGTGTACATGTTGCCCGCTCGTGGAAAGCCTAGCAAGGTATTGACATATGGTAGGAAGTTCAGAATACTTTTCAATTGTAGTCAAAAGAACACTACAGGGTATGACATTCTTCGAATTTTTTTTACACCCTTCATTTTTTTTACAGAGAACATTATTTTCACCTGTACCCAGTAGTATACAGCTGACTCAGCCGTAAATGTCACATAAAAAAATAACTAGGCCCTAAAATGAAAATCCGAGAATGTCATACCCTGCAGAACTCCTCAAGGATCGAAATAAAACAGACAGTGTCAAAATCCACCCAGTGGTAGCCATGTTATCCTTTCCACGAGCAAGGAAGAACTCGTAAAATGCACTTTTGAGAAAATGGCTCTTAAAGTTTACAAAGACTTCACGATTTTTCAAACTGCACCAGCAGCATAGTCCTTGCTGTCCTTGCTTGGGGACAACCTCAAAGACCCTTGCCCTTTGATTTGGTGCATCTGGGAGGCCTTCCTGGCCAATTGAAGGTTTTCATGTGCAGGCCTTTAGATGGCAGAAGCATCAGTTTTACACCTACTGTACCACAAAGTTCACTATGGGCTTCTAGGGTACCTATACTTTACTTGGTGTATGCCTAATGCATAGCTGTCTCCAAAATGAAGAGTAAGGCATGGTTTCGTTTTATATGAATGTGCCAGCAGACTTTCAGCAGATTTCTGGGTGTCATAACCTTGCTGAAGCTACAGCTTAGTATATGAGGGTGTTGAGTGTCAAAAAGTTATATCTGGGCATCACAAACATAAGATGAGCTATTTGAAAGCAGAATATAGTTCTTTTATACAATTACAACATTGATTATTATTAGCATACCATGCTCTTCACCTTCAGGCGAATCAATCATTGCAAAATAGACAACAGAATTGCAAACATTGCAAAAATAGAAAACCAATCAAAATATCGAAGTGTAAAACGCTGCAGCCTTACGGCGTCTTTTCTAATTTATTTAACACTGAAAATATAATTTTGTAATCCCCGACTTCGTTGTACAAACTAGTTTAGAGCCACGGCAAAAGTTTCTCAAATAAGCTGAGTTCATTGCCCCCCCCCCCTCTTACAATCAATCCCCTACGCGCACGTTCCCCACAATCGTAATTTAGGTAACCTTGCTGTGGTTGGCCACTTCGTTTTTCCCATTAAATTTCACTTCGCGTACATCGATTATTATTACTCGCGTGCAATAGCAACCGATCCCGCTATCGGCCGCTGCCCGAACACGTCGTGCCAATGCAGCGCGCGCCGCAACTTCTGGCGAGTCGGTCATTCCATTCTCGAAGCTCGCGAGCTCGTTGTGAAACACAGCAATAACTCAGCGTTTTATAACATCGCAGTGCTCGCAATGCGTCCAAAAGTTCACTTCACGAACCGCAATTGTAGACGCACGGACCGCGCTTCCCACTCAAGGACAGACCACGGCGATGTCGCGGGCACGTTTTCGATGCATCTTTCGAGCCGCGCACTTCCCTATCTGGCGCACGATATCAAGCATTATCGCCGCAATAACAGTAATGTCACTGTTCAGTACCGCAACAGATAAAACGAGTAAACTGCAACCGAGTCGACCGGGAAACTTCGAAAACATCGGCGGAGCGCAGTCAGCGTAAAATGCGCAGCAGCGCGGCGGCCATGTTTTTGCTGTCATGGCGACGCCCAATCAGGAGAGCCGTAACAAAAAAGGAGGCCGGACAGCCAATCGCGTGTTACAATCTATCGGTTTCTTCGTTTCACTACCTTTCTCTTTCTGCCGTTTGTGCGTTTATGAGCCAGCGATGACAGAAGGAGCGACCGGGAAATGAAAGTTAAAGAGTCGGCCGATCTAACGCGACCAAGATGGCGGCGCCCGGTGGCGTCGTTCCGGAGATACAGCGCTGCGAAAATTGCCGTGTTTTCGTCATTTTGAGGAAATATTTTGCCACCTCAGCCGATATAAATATTTTTCTTTGGCACTTCGCGATCGTTTGCGGCAGGTAAAATTTGTGAACGCATAGAATATAAAACGTGCAATACGAAAATGTGACTTCCGAAAAAACGATTTTTTGGTCACTTTTCACAATCTGATCCCCGCGTCCCCCCTTAACATGCTGACACAACGCAGGCGATGAGTCGCGCCGTAGTGGACCACCTTTTGACCACCTCGGGATCTTCAAGATGCGCCGAAACTTCGAACACACGGGCGTTTTCGCTTTTCGCCTTAATCAGAAGCTAGCGTGCAGTTAACCCACTGATAACCATGCTTTTAGCAGTGCCCTTTATTGCGTGACTTGTGCCCACAATGCATCGCTGCAGTGCAAAATTTGGATGTTTCTTGCTATTTCTTTGGGTTTCGGGGTTAAAGAACAACTTTTGTACGGTGACTAGAGTGGATTGGTGTCACCACCCAATACCTAGATGACCAAACAGCAGTGGAATTTAAAGCGCAGCGGGGGGGCAGAGCGCCTACCTGGCAGAGGGTCTCGTCGGTGCCCCGGAAGCGCGCGTGCACCACCTCCTGGAAGGCGATGGCCAGGGGGATGGAGTCGCACAGGCCGATGGTGAGCGGGGAGGGGCCCCTGGAGGAGCCCAGGGGCATGGAGGTCGTCTTGAAGTCGCTGCTCAGACTGCCCACGCTCTCCGTCCGGCTCATGGGCAGCGAGGGCGACGCCCGGCCCCGCACCGTAGCCGCCTGCTGCCGTTCGTGGGAGAAAAAGAGAACACAGTCTTTCACTGAGCCATTTTTTTTTGCTGTTGTTTTTCAATGGAGCAACATGGTGCGCAGCACCAATTTCTACTCCATGAGTTTCATAGTAATGTACATATTAGCGGGAAATCTGACGCTTCAAGAGAGTTCCGTCATGGGGCTGACACAGCGACTAGATGTGTTCCTCTTCTACTTGACTTGACTAGCCATGTGGCTTCTTTTGACTCCTGAAGCCAACACCAACAAAAGAAAGTCCCATTCTTTGTGTTCCTCATCTCGCGTGAAGCTTGCTAAAAATCCCTGATAGATAAATGTGCTGGAGCTCCACTTTTCTAGCAATAAAACAACTTTATATAGTCTTTCACAACAACATTGTTCTTTTTTTTTTTCGCAGTCACGGGCAACTTTTGAGCCTCTTAGCGGACCATGCCAAGTAACGGCTTCTCCATGGCGTGTGACTACAGTGTACTAGAAGAGGTGTGTCGTGCGGGGGGAAAACCAATGGAGAGCGTGGGTCCCTTCTGCGATGAAAAAATTGTATGGGGCGCAGGCATACCCCAAAGAACTCCTGCTGCAGCCAGCGCCACCTATAAGTTTTTAAATCAAACTAAACAGTTATTTGACGGATTTTATGAAACTTTATATCATGAACTAAAGAAAGAAGACTATTTGGAGTGATAGAGGAGGAATAATTTAACAGACAAAACTTTTGAAACCAACTTTGGTAAGCAGCAGCTGCCAGGGGCGCTGCTTACAACAGGAGTTCCGCAGCAGAAATTTTCATCGCAAAAGGGGCCCCCCTAATCGGCTCTGAACGACATACCTCTCTCTTCTCTTACACTGTAGCCACAGGCAACTTTTGAGCCTGTTGGCGAGTCAAGCCAAGTAACCACTTCTCTGCGGTACGTGACGGCACGACTGCTGAAGCACAACTCCCCCAGACACTAGCCCCCGACTTCCCTCAGCTATGCACTAGTATGAAACTCTACGACCCAGTCATGGTGGAGACAGGACAGGTGGCCACTTGCAAGGACTAGGGAGGCCACATGAGAGCAATGAGCGGCGTCTCCTCACCTCGGAGCGTCTGGAGGGCGGCCGCGGCAGTGCTGGCGCCGTGAAGGCACTGGTGGGCGTGCCGCCCCTGCTGCTGCTGCTGGCCGCTCCTTTGCTCGCCTCCGAACTGATCGAGTCGCTGGGGGCCTTGTCGGTGGACGACTCGCTCGGTGCCTTGTCGTTGAACAGGTCACTCAGCGCTGCATGGGGTAAGTGACAACAGGAAAGGGCGCTTAACATCAGACTTAAGGGGGCACATGGGTCTTTGATCAAAAACTATTTTCACAGTTATGTTGAGAAGAATTGGAGGACTTATGTAGTTTTTCATTCAGACTGTAGATATAAAATTAGTTTTTGTGTAAAACAACTACATTTAAATTTATTTGGATTTTTATATTAGATTTTTTTGACAGCTTTTGTAAAAGAAACTGCTGGAGGGATGCAGCTGACCAAGGTACGAGTGAACTGTGCACAAATCAAGGAAGACTAACAGTATCATTCTATCTGGTCTATAGCAGAAGTTACGGCCGTTTGAAGTTTGGGCTTGGAAGGCAAAACCGGGTTTTCTGGTTCTCCCTTTCCAAGCCCGGTCCGCATGTTCTACCTTATTTTGCTAAAGAATGTACTTTTAGGAAGGACCTAGCCCATCTGCTGGTACTCACCGGCGTACCGGTCCACATGTTCCACCTTATTTTGCTCACGACTATACTCTAGGAAGGACCTAGAACATCGCTTGCTGGCACTCACCGGCGTACCGGTCCACATGTTCCACCTTATTTTGCTCACGACTGTACTTTAGGAAAGACCTAGCACATCGCTTGCTGGCACTCACCGGCGTACCGGTCCACATGTTCCACCTTATTTTGCTCACGACTGTACTTTAGGAAAGACCTAGCACATTGCTTGCTGACACTCACCGGCGTACCGGTCCCAGGAGGGCACACTGGCCGAGGCGGCAGAGGGCTGCTGTGCCCCAGTGTCGCCCATCCCGAGGGGGCTCTGGAGTCGTGTGGTGGGTGTCGACACGCTCGTGTCCAGAGGGAACAAGCCAAGCATGTCCGCCTCTGTGCCGCTGCCCCCACCCCCACTGTTGTCCCTGCAACGAGTTCAGATACCACACTTCACACAAAATGTAGCAGTGTCACCCAAAAGACAGTGAAACCTCACTGCGGTGTTCAGCGCATTGAAGCCTTCTCCTGTGGCTGATTGTGGGGGAGTACATACAAAGTTGAACAACTGCACGTGACTTTGGTATCTTCCTAGATTTCAGTAACTGTTCTGATTGCAGCAACTATTCAGGCTACCTAGCTTCTGTCGCTTGTCTAAAGTACTTTGCTGGCTCTACGCATCAGAAAACAAAATGTAAAAAAAAAGCTCTCAGATTATTTAGTAGTAGTTTAGTAGAATACCGTGCCAAGGCTTTAGTAGCTGTCCAGACTGGTGACCGTCCAGACTCTTGTAACTGTCCGGACTCTGGTAACCGCCCCAAATGTGATAACTGTCAAGACTCCGGTGACTGTCTAGTGACTGTCCTGGTCTAACTGCAGATCCTGGCAAGCCACTGGATTGGCTCGTATGCAGTTTAAGCCGGGTAAATCCCTAGCCAATAAACCAGTGCTAGCAGCACAGGAACAGGCAAAGGATAACTGCGGAAGGAGACAAGAGGATATGAAGAAAGCACCAGTAAAAAAAGTCCACTCACTTTGAACTTTGATTTGCTGGCCTTTTGGGTGCCTCATCTGGCGTTGATGTGGCACTGTTGTATGCTCGCCGTGCCTGCATTGCGAGTACAGTTAAAACCACAAGTTACTTACAGCAAAAAGAAAGACTGTCACGGTACATTCTAAAAAAGCGAAAACACACAAAACGCAGGATGGAGAAGCAAAATGGGAACTACTACAAGGCAAGCACAAGAACAGACACAACAGGCCTGCACGCACTTGCGGTTTATGTTCGAATTTTCTCACAGCAAGCATGCACCATCCACACTCAAGAATTGGCTTCAGGATAACAGAGGGCAGGCGGTTTTATATTTTTTGATAATGTGCTGCAAAGCAAAAAATTTCATCTTGGCAGGATTTTTATAGGAAATAAAGTTGACCCAGTGGCTGCCTGGTCATTTTGCCATACCCAGAGTTTGCATAAGAGGTTATCATTAGCGCTTTCTTTAATACACCCATCAAAAGGAAACAAGCGGTTTGCTACCTACAAAATTACGCTGAAACAAGCACTAGAGTATGATAGCTGTAACAACTTATCGTGTTTTAACAACCTAGCGTATTCTAACAAGTTGCAACAACCTATCGTATCGTATTCGATAGTTGTAACAAGTTATGGCCCACATCTTGCAAACAGTGAACTTTAGAAATCACTGCTCAAGGTTTAAGAGCGAAGCCTGAAATCGAACCCGGGCCATTCTGGACCTTTGCATCACTACGACAGACCGAACACTTAACAGGAACTGATATATTGATATGCCGTTCCAAGAGATGCCAGTGGTCTTTATCCAAATGCAACCTGGAGCCGACTTCTCCAAATACATCCAAATGTCCTTCACTTCGCGGCCACCTTTTTTCTTTCTTTTATCTTTTCGAGCTGCACAAATTTGTCGCAATTCAACACTCTGGGTAGGAGAAGCTTTGACTGTGCTAAGTATTGCACTGATGGACTTGGAGAAGCCCAGCTAATAAACCACTTTATTTTAACAGCAGTTTCTAAGCACAGCTATAAACTACAGCTATAAACTTTCATGTTATGCTGGCAGAAGTTACGGCTAACACTCACTCGCAAATTCGAACACTCTTGCCCATTTTACACAAAACAATAAAAGCAGGCACGTAAAAAGAACAAGGGAGAGCATGATGCCAAAAAGAATAAGAAGCTCGTTTAAAGCACAAAAAGTTGGTAGCTCTAGCGTGCATAATAAAGACGATTTCATTTAGTGCACCAAGCTTGTCAACTCCAGCTTTGGAAGCCAGAACTCCGCAAGTCAGCCAACAGTCCAGCGCTGACCATGCAAGGGTTACCTAGCAAACTAGCAGGCACGGACTTTTAAAGGGGCCATGCAGACAAAATACAAGTTTGTTTTATTCGAAAAATTCCGTGTTTTATGATGCCCCCAGAGCTTGTCCGGAAGCAAACAATGCTTTATTCACTGAGAAATTAATCAATTTAAGTAAAAATTTTGATTCTCCCGGCAGATTAAGTGTTTTTATGGTGTCTGCAATGACATCACAGGAACCGCTCTGCAGCTGATTGCAGAGCCTTGTTTACCGTTTTCTGCCCTTGCTTTGTTTTTGCTTGTATTTATGCCTGGCTTGTATTTGTTGAGGTGTGTTTCCGAAATCGTGTGTTTTTGTGACGTCTGCAATGACATCACAAGAACCACTCTTCAACCGATTATGCAGCCTTGTTTACCGTTAGTCAACTTAGATGGCACCACCATACCGCGAAGGGCTGTGTTCTGCCTTTGCTTTGTTTTTGACCGTATTTGTACCTGGCCTGTTTTTGTTCTGGGAGAAAATAATTGCAGTGCTCGCTCGACAAATATGGTCAAGTATGACACCGTCGCTTACGCCATTCGGCCAGTGTCGCCTGAGAAAACTCCAAAGCGTTGCACAGCTGTGCAGCTAAAAGAAGCATAGTGCGTGCAGTACCAACAACAGTACACATCGGTACTTCTATGTTTACGTGTACTTTCGTAACTTCCACTGTTTACTGCACCATCCTTACTGCTATAAAAAGAATGTGCCCTAAATGTTAGTGCAAATGGGTCATTCGGCGGGCTTATAAGCCCTGCCTAATTTGCGTTTGCTTTTGGCGGCCTTAGCCAATCGCAGAGTTGCCACATATGACATCATAGGTTCTGTTGCAAAAAATGAGCTAGTGGGTCGCATGGCCATTCCATTTTTTTCTAATTATATAGGTTATTAGAGCAAAGTTTTTGTTAAAAGTGGTGTCACTATTAAGCAAAACTTGCACTTTTCCACCAAAAACGAAAAGCAAGAACAGACACGTCAAGCTGTTCTAGAAAAGCTAATCTTTCAAAGTCACACCAAAATTCAATGCCAATAAACAATATCTTCTAACGATATGAGTACTGTTTACAGCAATCATTCAGGAAATTGGGAGTTGTGGTAAATGCCTTCTGCGAAAGAGGGGTGGGGGGGGGGGGTGGGGGCAAAAGTTAGCAAAGCCACAAAGCACACGCACGCAGCGTGCTACATGCTAGTAGCGTGCTTGGCTTGGATTGGCTACCTTGTGCCTGATGTACAACGTTTCTGGCCTCCGACTCTGGACGATCACAACAGGAGAGGGGGAATGGAGGAAAGAGGGAGAAAGGACAAAGAACACACATTTCGAGTCCGTCAAAACGGAAAAAAAAAAGTAGATAAGCACAAAATTGCTTGCAGGTCTGTAGCACACAATCCAAAAGGTGTGGCCTCATGTTATATTGTCAAATTCCTCTTAAAAAAAAAAAAAAAGAAAATAAAAAAATATTCTTAGTTACAACGTCTGTTTCAGTGTATTCGTGTCCCGTTCATTTTTTTGCACTACTTTGTTCTACTAAGCATAGCCAGCTGGCCCAGCTGAGCTTACTCTCCATTTGGGGCTCCAATGTGTCCGCTCAACTCGCATCTTTTGCTGCCTAGTAGAAGTTTAAATGTGCTCACAAAACTTCAAATCGAGCCGTGTAAGATTACAAATGTGGTGCCACAATTGCCAAATAACCAAGGACAATGCAAAGACAATAGAAAATCTGAAGGCACTTTTTTCCACAGAAAAAGAAAAGAAGGCGTGCTCGAATAAGCAGAGTATACTCTGAGCATGGTCTACATGATCCAGACGTTATTCTGATGAGGTAATTAGAGAACATTTATAACTCTTTTCAGTGTCCTTTCAAATGATGGCTGGTTTAGTCATAAATGACAGGTTATAATAGTTTATATCCTGCTTTCCTCACAGTAATATAGCTTCTCTGTGACAATCAAATCGGACACAAGACAGCCATCATGCTTTGTATACTTATGAAAGTAACTAGTATGAAAAAATGCAACTTTATTTAAAATATATACGCAAGACAAGACAGGTGTCTGGAAAAAGACTTCCTACATCTGGTATGAGTCCACAATACAAAAACACGTGTTCAAAAACCCGACACAAAAAAATGAAAGGAAAAAGGACTAAAAAAATAAAAAATAAAAAATAAAAAATAAAAAAAACGGAGTGGTCTTCCACATAGCCGCTTTAAACCAGGCATGTCAGCATGATAAGATGGTGATGTGTTTGATTAGTTAGTTCTCCTTTCAACCTCATACATGTTGTTCAGGCAAACAGGATGTCAAAGTTTAATTAAGGAACAAAGACATAACTGATTTGAATTGAACGAATGCCATATTTCACTTCGGGAATTTAACCCTTTTCTTATCGAGAGTGATCTTAAAAACTGTCCAAAATACTTCGCATATTTCTCGGGGCTACCGGATTCTTTCGCTATTTCTTTTTCAAAAAATTTGATACAGGAACACGTACGTTCTCTTTTCAAAAGAGGAAGGCAAACTTTTTACCTCGCACGCAGGAGGCGTATTAAACAAACAAAAAAATTCCGGGGCATCTCCACTAACATGAAACCTGGGGAGGGGCAAAGCATGCAGTGTATAAGTGTATTCTTGGCGCCTTGGTGTTTTTGCCAACGGAGATGAAATTGTTGGGGGTATACAGGTATACAGGTTTGCTGTAAAGGTCTCGTTTCTTTGAAGCACGAAGCGTTCTAGCGCGAGGCGTAAACGAGGGTCCTGGTGTTTTAGTACTGCGACAACCTGAGACAGCAACTACAACGACGATTATGATGACGACAGGAGACGCCAACAGCACCAGCCCCTAAGAGGCTTCGTCCCTAAAACAACAAGAAAGCTTACGGTGTATTTGCCCCCAAAAAGTAAGACACACACAAAAAACATTTTTTAGAGGGCTTCATTACCGTGTATAAGAAAAAAAAAAAAAAAAACTACGTCGCCAACTTACCGAGTGCTGAGGAATGGGCGAGAGTGATAGCGAGCCGATGGTGGCCCTCAACTCGTCTACACTCGCACTCATGGGTGCACCGTTGCTCAGAGGCTTGATCTCTATGTGAATCCTCCTGTCTCTGTCTTCGTCATCTGCATGTGTAAGGAAGAGTCACCAACAAACAATAAATAAGACAAGTGCGACACGTAATACAAATCACCACAAACTGCTTGGTCATATAAAGGGTGCTTCACCTCACTTTAGCCAGAGTTTAAAAATATGTCGATGCACTCTAAGACAACGCAACCAAAATGCATGTTGCTCACTTTTGTATGTAGTTTCTCACGCTATTAAATGTCAGAATAAACAGTTTCCATCTTTCTATCCTTTCAGTTTCAGTGTTTTTCAGCTTATTGAAAATGCCCGCGAATTAAAAAAAAAAAAGTGACATGCCTGCTTGCACGTCATGATTACAGTGCTTCCAAATGTTCTGCATACAAACAATCAGGTGCACAACCACTTAAAAAGTGACAGGGCAGACGATGAACCTGTTCATTGCAGCAGGACAAGCAATAACCACTGCGTCTACTTATCGCTATTGATGATCTGTCACGAGGGAAGCATATCGGTGACGTTAATGGCACAGCCAACGCCTACGTTGCTGCCCTGTTGCTTTTAGGCAGCAGTGCGCCTATGGCAGTCGGCGGCGCACTGGGCTCACTTCGAGCATGCCGCACTTGAGAGAAGGCTGCGCCACCTTATCCTACCTTATAAGGAAACACAGGACCGGTGTAATTGGAGGTTAATGGGAGAGGCCTTTGCCCTGCAGTGGGCGTAGATAGGCTGGTGATGATGATGATGATAAGGAAGCAAACGCATCATCATCGAGTGCACGACAGCACGCGTTGCTATGACGTCATCTCGCAGTGCATCACCACTGCCCAGCATGTCTCACTGCCTCCCCCTCGCACTTTTGCCATGCGCTGCTGCTGAGGAGCGTCTCTCACGCCGCCTCAACTTAGGCCACACTTTCCTCCTCAGTTTCCTTTCTGTCTTCGGTTTTTCCTTCGTTCGCTTGGTAACACGGACAACGCCGCCGTAAAACTACAGTAGTGGGCGCCAAAGTGTTGTGCACTAAAACTTTCCCACGCTGCCTCAGACGAGAGGTTCCAGGGCACGACGAATCTTGCGACAAGACAAGTGCCTCACCTGAATCTCCGTCTGAACTTGAGTAGAAACTGTCCCGGTCGTCTGAGCAGAAAGTAGTCAAGGGAAAACTGCAAATGCATTCCTTGGCAGGGAAGCTCCTCTAAATATTAATACATACATAACAGAAAAAGTGCCCTACAATTAAAAGAGAATGGCGATGGGACGCACACAGGGGCAGTTACAGAATGCAGATTTGACAATACTGGAAAAAAAAAAAAGAATAAACAGTTGTACAGGGCCGCTAATCATTAGGGTCACCAGCACACCCAATGCTATCGCCATTTAAATAACTGATTGGCCCACAATCGGCACATGATGAAGTAATACACTGGATGAACACGAGTACTCAATGCAAAATGCAGATTCGGTGCTCTAAAAAAACACAAAATTGGGTGTGCATGGTTGTCTACTTAGTGTGAACGTGGAAGGCTGCGTGGAAGGTGCACCAAAGATGACACAATCATCCAGTACTCAATCAGTGCGCTCAAAGTGTTGTCACCACTAAATCATGGGCCGTGATCAGAACTTGACACAGCGCCTTTTGGGTGGCCCCTCAAGGTGCCTCGCTGGCACTGATACTTTTCAAAAGCCAAGAACGCAAGCATTCCATGTGTGGACACTTAAATACCTTTAACAGATGCTTGTGAGAAGAAAAGGATACTCTCTTTGTGACGATCTGAAGCCGGTCGCACGGTGTAACCTTCTTCGTCGACTTCTGCGCCCTGCGCGGTGGGGACAAGCATCCAGACGTGTCAAGTGCTTACGCACTGAATTTCGAAATTAGAATATTGAAGTCCAATTACACCTAGTTTTGACGATTGGCAATTTACGGCAAAAGATTCAAATGATGATCTCACCTGTTCTTCAGACTCTCTGCTGTCTCTGAGAAGGCCGGACAAGAAGATGGAAGAGAAACAAGCCAGTTAGCTTTGGAAAAGAGGAACTTTCAGTAGGAGTATTTTTAGCTCTTGCTATTTATATGCATATCAGGCACTAGGCATGGTTTTCTTAAGCTTCAAGCTTTATCCACGTAGAAAACTCCCCCTTCCAAGCTTGCGCAATAGGTAGGCATTTTGAAAAGATGCGCACTTTACATGGTCTTCATTATCAACTGCTATTATGTGGAGACATTTTAGAAAAGCACCAGCCTACCAGAAATGGGAGAATACTTTGCATACACATTCATAAGTAACCTGGCCACTTTAAGGCGCGCCACTGCACTAAATGCTTGTGAATTAGAGCTCGGGTCATGTCTCGGATAAATACAAGTTCTAGTTTTTGTTTGTTTCTTTCTTTCTTTCTTTCATGTGCAAAGTTGCTACCACACGAGAAGTGTGCACAAAACGAACAGGAAAGGTAGTTTGCACACAGAGTCAATAGCGGTGAAGACATGCAAAATGCAATAGTACAGAAAGCTGTTGAACAGTAGCGTTGCAGTGCTGTTAGTGAACAAAAGCAACGTGACCGCAAACAGAATGTCAGACATAATCCCCGCAGTAAAGAGTTCCCGCTCTTAAGCTTTAGCAGGCGTGTACATACATAGGTGCACGGCCATCTCTTCCATGTCAACACTGGCTCGCTTCCTGCTACTTGGCACAGCATCTTGACACGATGTACATATGAGTTAACACAAATACAGCTGACGTATTAAAGCCCAATTGGCAACCGAAAATGTCCTCAATGGTGTCATTTGATGCAAACAGGAGACCCAAAATTCAAATGTTGAAAAAGAAAAAAGAAAAAAAAAGTCTTCTACGTACGATGTTTGGATGTGGTCACACAATCATGTCCACCTAGCAAGCATGAACCTAACCACGTGTTACATACACGTTACGTTACCTCGTGTTACGTCACAGCCCATTACATATAAAAAAATAAATACGTTCAAACTAACTAGATTCAAAGCCACGCATTCGCCTACAGAACTGGTATTGCCGCAACATCCCATATTTGCAAAACTACAATCTTGTAAACGTGTGTGCGAGATAACTGCACAACAACTCGTCCCATTTAACTTTGTGAGTTTTCCCACCAGCCCGCTTGGTTCAAAGGCCGGCCAGCTCCGCGCCTCTCACCGCACTGACCTGTTGGGCACAGGCACGGGCATAGCGGAGGTGGTCGCCGGCGCCGACGAGGAGGGCGCCACCTGGCAGAGCGATTCGAGGTCGGGCGCTTCCACCTGCGCCGGCTCGATCGAGAGCCTCCGCGGGGCGCTCCGCTCGACGGGCGGGGGCGACGCTTCGTGCGAGAGGACGATGCTCGCGCCTCCCGTCCTGCTGGCCAGAGCGCCGGCCGCTCGAGCCCTAAGGAGCGAGCGCCACCCCGGTGGCTGCCTTGCTTTAGGAGAAGACGTGTGTTGCGCTCAATCTGAGGACTTCCCTTGGACGTCCAACGCGCGGCGTTCAGTACAGAAAACACACGACGGCGGCCGTTGCTCTGCTTCGCGTCTACCTGTCCCCTACACGCTTTTGTTCCTTCTCCCTGCATCATCAGCCGTACGGAACTGGCACAATAAAGATTCTGCTGCGTTTTCCGGAAACTCCGGTAAAAGAAAATTTCGTGGTTTGCTTACACGACACCACTCTGATGCCTACAAAAGCTCGAAATATCTCGGCGCTCGCTACCATGTGCCCTCTTCGCAAAGGTCGTTGCAATTTGGTGACGAGGCTCACATAAGATTAATCCCGTCAGTGTCAGACTTCCTGAGGGAGTGATGCATGCTTAGTGTAGGTTTTTTCCCACATTTACGGGTACGTCAGGTACGGGTACGTCGGGTACGGGTACGTCGGGTACGGGTACGTCGGGTACGGGTACGTCGGGTGTGGGTACATCGGGTACGGGTATGTCGGTAACATGGCTGGAGGGAAATAGGAAAACGTACCCATAGGTTGCGACACTTAAAGGGCTAAAACCCAATGCTTCTTTACCTGTCTCTAATCCCACTAAATGTTTTTCCCCCGCAACTAATCTTTTTGATAATTTACAGGACCTTTATTTACGATATCTAAGAAACCGAAGCTGACCGTACCACTGGCTTCCTCAAAATCCCCATCCCAGGATTGGCAAAGTTGCCACAGCCAATATTTTTTGCCAGTGTAACCGTTACACCTATTCATTTCGCAAAAAGTAAATAATTGTGTCTTCTTTCAGTGCTAAGCTCAGCTGAGAGACAAAGCTGTGAACGCAAAGCGGCAGCTCAGGTGGAAACGCAGGGTTAGTAGACACGAAGCAGACGCAGCCAACATTCAGAAAGGTGACAACAAAACCACAGTTAGTGTAGCATAGTATAGCATAGCATAGTATAGTTAGTGTAGTGCAGAGCCTGTTAGCCAGAAGATAGTCACAAGCACTACACAACTTCACGCAACAGCAGAACACATTCTTCAACAACATACATTTACGATTCTTATCAATCCTGGGCTTACTGTGACAAACTCAAGAATCATCAATCTGGTGCTCCTTCCTTTTCTTTCCTTTAACGTCTCTCTCGCCTGAAGAGAGCACGGGAACTGCTCACGGACTGCCCCATAAAGTGAACTGATGTGGCCCAGATCATTAATGCTTACTTTAAAAGGCGATGTTTTTGTAGAAAACATTTAAATAACGGTAGCTTTTTGTGATAAACTCAAGAATCAATCTGGTACTTCTTACTTTTCTTTCCTTTTTAACATCTCTCTCACCTTAAGAGAGTGCGAGAAATGCTCACAGACTGCCCTATAAAGTGAACTGATGTGGGGCTGAACATTAATGCTTACTCTAAAAGGCGATGTTTTTTTAGAACACATTTAAACAACGTTAGACCAAAAGCTCTACACAGTACTAAATTTTTTGTGCTTTCACTACCTGTACAAGGTAGTTAGCTCACAAAATGAGATTATGGGGCTGGCTATGCCTAAACAGAAAATTTTAGTGTTCAAGTGCAATTTCCTAGCCGGCAAGCAAATACTGCCTTAGTCGAATAAACAAGATGTGCCACACACACCACAAATACAACAAAAACAAGGCTTGGCCACAGACAAGGTGCAAATCTTGCGGAGAGTTCAACTGTTTACTTCATTTAGGCTATCAGAAATCTATTGTCTTAATTCCTTTTCTAAGTGTTCAGAACACAAAGAAAGCAAAGCTGAAGCAATCAGTAACACAAGGCCACAGCAGTAGAGAGGGAGTGTTAATTTCAACAAGCAAGAATGCAATTGGTCAATACAGGTAGGAAGAAAAAAAGCAAGGGGAAGTAAGAGTTCGGTGAGTTAAGTGGGAAGGTACAAGAATTTATTTGAGTAGGGCTTAAGCAATGAGTTCATTGGCATCCAAGTCTTGATTTGAACAAAGTGTGGTTGACTTGAGGGGGTTCCACAACTGATTTAAATTCAAAGAACGACTTGAGCAAGGTTCGACGATTGACCCGAGTAAGGTTCAGGAGTTGAAATGAGTAGGACTTCAATTATTTGAGTGAGGTTTCATAATTTAAGGAATTTAAGTTTACTTTTTTTAAATTTAAGTTTATATTTATGTTTAAGTCTAAATTTAAGTTTATATTTACATAATTTAAAATTTAGTCTATATTTAAGTTTTAAGTTTAAATTTAACGTAATTTAAGTTGAAAACTCACTTGAATGAGGTTTCAACTTTTAAGGAATGTCTTCAACAAGGTTTCAGGATTGACCTTCTCCAGAGGTTGATGACTTGCATTGGGCTCAAGAACTTAACTTGAGCGAGGTACAGAAAATGACTTGAGTGGCTTTCGGGAAATGACTTAAGCGAGGTTTGGGAAATGATCTGACAACGGTTCAAGGACTGATCCGAGCTGGACTCAAAGACGGACTCAAAGTGAAACACTCACGCCTCTCCGCTCGTGGCCGACGCTTCCTTGGACGAGGACGACTGCTCCTTCTTGCGCTTACGCTTTTCTTTCTGACGCTCCCACTTTGTCCGGAGAAACCCTGTCGCCCGCAAGAAAACACGGCGGAAAGAGAGAAAAACAGTGTCAAGCAAGCATCATACATAGAACTTTACTTTTCCTTGCATGCAGCAGCTATGACAAAACAACCTTCCTAGTAGCAACACTTTCCCCAGTTTGATTCCCTGCAGTAAATTGGTGTAAAAAAAGGCATGCCTACACGAGTCTGTACATTGAGACATCTTAATAGGGTTACCATTGGTTTTCATCACAACCAAAAAAAATTAAAGCCGTTCCACTCAATGTGAAAGCTGTCGGAAGTGCAGAGCAGTGATTCGCCATAATGGGCTTAGCGCCGTTATCCGCTCACTGCTACCACCCAGTGCAATTCAAATTCCCTGCCTTCGCGGTGCTCGTGCGCCTCCTGCCTGAAACTGCGCCGGCGGGAGTTCTGTGCTTGCTTTTCCTCTCGCACGTGCCGGCATTGCACTGCCATTTTTTTTCACTTACTATCGCGAAAACTAATCCAACGAGCGTTCCTAATGAACAGAGGCACTGGCGGTTAATTACGTATATTTTGCCCCAAATGTACCTACAGTTTTCTTTGTGCTAAACAACGGGGAGACGTATGACAAGCACCAGCGGTTCACGAGTTTCGAACGCTTATCACTATATAAACCGCTTGTCTTTCGAAGCTTCCATGTTACGCCGCTACGACGGAATGCCATGTGGCTCTACTTGGGTCGAGCGAGCAAGCTACGACGACGTGAGCCCCTAAAGTGCTCTGCACTTGATAAGGAATTTTTTAGAGTACTGCAATTTTTAAGAGACACCCATGGGCTAAAAAAAGTTACCGGATAGCCCATGTTTCACACCACTTCTTTTCAGCAATCTACGGAGTGGGGGCAGTGAATCGTGTAGATTGCCACGCTTTGCATTTAAAAACAGCCCACCTTTAACTAACACAAGTTGCAAACAGGAACCCGTATCGCCGGCAACTAGGCTACATGTTAGAAATTTCTAGCTTTCTTACATTTCCGTGCCACTCTTGTGCAAGCCACGATCGTGGCCTATTGAACAGTTGAATTTCACTCAGTGGACCACATTTCTGGCAGTACAGCGCAGGGTATTGCATAAGGGCTGGGAATGGAGACAATGGACATGGCTACGGGGGTCAGCGCAACAGTGAAAAGCACGAAGAAAAAAAAAAGAGCAATGCCACTACTACTGCTCGCTACAGGCAACTCTCAGCAATTCAAGCAATATCAAGCACAAAGGGGGAAAAAAAACTACGCAGTGCCTAGCTGTGCTGAAGGCAACAGCGTGCAAACTTAGTTTCTGCTATTAAGCTACAATCATGACTTGAACATAGTTCGGATGGTCAGGATCTTGTGGACACGTGCACTGTACACTTATGAGAACCATTGCAGAGGCGTCTATTGATATCTTTCGATTCAATAGTAGGAATGAGGAATGCTGAAAAATCAGGTAGGGTATTTATCATTGCAGTTACTGGGCCACTTAAATATAATTTTGGGTACAAGGAATTGCTACGATGTAACCACGTAAAGCCTAAACTATCGCACATATGACGTTACAGGGCACAGACCACTGCCCCAGTAGTGCTGGAATAATTTCAGCACTCTGAACGACCTCCCAAACTAAGCAACATATTGACTGCATCCCAAGATCAGAGTGTTGGCGCGTTTAGCGCTTTACAGGGCCTCCCATAAAAACAGGGCACAGACCACCATTGTAACAGTAACTTATAAATTAAAGTTTCAGTAGGAGCAGTGCAAAACAACCCGTTTTAATTTTTGCATTTATGATTTAGCGTTTCTCACAGCAGCTACCTGCTAGGCAAATTCTAAGGCCTCAAAGAGGCAATCCTTTATATGCAGCAAATTTTAATTTTGAATGAAAAAACACAGCAAAATACTGTTAAAGAATTGCACTAGTTTTCACACGTTACGCAGCAACATACTAAGCCTACATAAAGTGCAACATTACAAACAACCAGCACCTTTGCAGGCCAAGTCCCCCGGTTTCAATTCAAAACAATACAAGATTGGCTCATCGAAAAGCTGGCAATCCCTGTTAGTTACCCGTAATAAATTCTGAACAGCTGTGCCCAAACCTGGCTACTGATTGCCATCAACAACTCAACTTCCAATATTTAAAAAGCCAGTTGGATGATGCCACTAATTCAGGAACAGTGCACCCAGCACATCAGGTCTGCTGTTCGAGCAGCCTCGGAGACCACAAAACCCACCCGAGATTGACCGATTGGTTTACTGAAGGGGGCTTATAACGAAGTAAGATGGCGCTCCAGAAAAAAAAAATCAAATACATTTGGTGAAATACCATGGTCCAAAGACATGAGGAGGTGACGAAAGCAGTGCTTCAATTGTGGCTAGCTGCTCAATGATGATTGTGGCCCTTTTGATGCATATGATAAAGATAGCCACAGAAATACTGGCTACTGCACAACTACAGTTCAAGCGTCATTTTCCCATTTGTCATTTGTATCCATCAAAAGTAGCACAGTGTTAAATTCTGGAAATTTAAAGGTGGGGGGGAAGGGGAGGGGGGGACAATCGCCAACGTCCTTTTGACTCCTCTGTTGGGGGGGGGTGTTGACGTACAAGATGGGAACAGGTTGGTACTCAGTTCTTGTAGCACGACATGGGGGTGGAAAGGCTACACTTTACCACTTACTCACTTGACTCTTAACACTTAGTCAATCCTCACTTGACGATAATCAAAGGTGTGAAGCCAAATAATTTGTAACTGACCCCTTTGTTGACCACGGGCCCTATAGGCAAGGCTTACCCCCAAAGCGTCACATAATGGCATCATCAAACTAAGCTTACAAGGTGCATTTCAAACAGTAAGACGTCATGGCAACCGTTCCAGTTACAGATAGAACTTTGGTTTTAAGGCTTGGCTTGCAATGGCACGTCTAGCACTCTCCTCAACTGTGATTTCAGGTCACACACACACTCATTAAAAAGTAAAGTAAGAAAACAAAAAGCAATGGGTCACCACCACAGCCACTGCCGCCGCCACTGCCGGCGTGCTGCCACTGCTGCTGCTGCTGCTCCCAAAGGGTGTGAAAAGGGGAGAAAAAAAGCGTGATGCACAGATGGAGTCATATGGGTGCAAAAAGGGCGTGAAGTTGATGAGGGGAAGGGAAGTGAATGAAGCAAAGGAGGGTGTGATCCTGCATTTAGAATGATGTTAAAGCGCTAAGATGAGCAGGTCGCTATTCGTCGTTACGAAGCATTGTACACAGCACGCTCGACGGGACAAATAAAAAGAGTACAATTATACACTCTTTGGAGTCCCATTTACTCCCTTATTTTACAGAGTACTTAGACTCCCTTTCTCAAAAAAACATCAGGACACATTTTTCTGAAAAGGGTTATGCATTAACTCCTGCTCGTGTCCCACTTAACTCTTCCGAGTGCACTGCATAGAATGCTTCATAACTAGAAACGAGTAGACGAAGTAAAAAGCACCACCACCTCTTAGTCGCAAGGTTTTTTTTTTGGCCACATCAAGAAGTGCTGCCACCACCACCAGTTATCAAAACGGCTTATACTTTGCATGTCTGCAGTGCAAAAGCATGAGCCTGCTTTCTACATACCATCAGTCAGAAGGAGTGAAAGAGTGTTTGGAATGGGAAGGAGCCACATTAAATTTGTCCCGTGTCACAGAAAGTATTTATTTCAAAATGTATAAAGTATTTAAAATGTATTCAAGACGGTTGCACACATTTTGCAGCCCACTTTAGAGAGACCTCCTGAACATGCCCACGTTGTTAAAATACAAGAAAAAAAATATCAGATAAAGGGTTGGGTGCTATTAGATATTGAAAGGTTTGTTGCCACTAACAGGCACAAGAATTAGAATGACAAGAATTGCAACATATAAAAATGCTGAGAAAACTGAAAAGTTACTGGTTAGTTTGGACAAACATTTCAAACTGTCAGGAAGTCAATTTCATAAGTTGAGAAACCACATGACATCCGTATCAGCTTTTAAAAGTTAACCTCTCAACGCAACAACAAAAACGTATTGGACATAACTGTGAGCCTTCCATGAATTGATCTCAATAATGAAACCATCACATTGTTTCCCAGACTTGAAAGTAATACTTGTATTTGCAAGATGCAGAGTTATTTGACTTGCAAGCTACTTTCTTGCCGATCTAGCAGAATCCTTAGTCTATTTTTTCAGTTCCAGTGTTCTGCAAAGCAAGGGTATTCTGCCATCATAACACACACTAGCTTTCACTGTGGGTTAAAGCTCGACAGTCCTGTTCGTTTCGTTTGTACTGAATTCTTCTTACCCTTCACCGCACCCGTTTTTCTTGCCAACAACCCAAAAAAGCTTTCACAAATTTTCCCAGACATCTGCATAGTACCTCTCAGGAAATGGGCGCTTTAAAATGACTGAACATAGTCAGCAGTAAATACCCCTTAACAAGTACAGGTAGGCAGTGCCTTTGCCAACAAAAAAATTGGCCATGTTTGGTGTAAACATAATAATTCTGATGTAACAGTAAACTATTACAAAAGTCCACAACAGCACGTTTTACACTGAAGCAGCACGCACGGTGACCCATTAGGTAGCCCAGTCAACAGGTTAGGGAAGCATCCCTAGGCAAGTCTGAGCAACAGAAGATACTAAAAGTTTCATCGATAGTCCTTGCAACCACTCAGGAAAGGCACAAGAGAACCCATCGAGGTGGCCCATCGGTGAAGCCAAGAGTCACTTTCCAGTAGTTTCAACGTCCGACACCACTTGGTTGAGTGAACTGTCATCATCATATCCCAGTTCCATAACCCAGAAGCCATTCTGGTTACTTCCAATAGTCAGTGCATCGGTGGTAACATATTCTTTTGCTGATTTTTCCCAACCTTTCCAAAAGCCCCAAAACCGCAAATTTAGTCGAACAGGATTTTCGCCACCAATACTTTCAACTTTTATCCTGCACAGGGTTTGGGTTTCCGTTCAAATTCAGTGACAAAACCATAGACACTTCCGCAGCGGGTTGTCTTTTAAAACGCAAAATCTCTCGCATCACTTTGCCAAAATGTTGCTTCCCCAATGGCCTCGCAACAATACGGAGTTACTTGGACCTCTATGTAGCAAATACACCGAGGCTTGCCAAAGTAAGGCTGCTGTCTTCCACGTCCCCTCTACCCACGGAGTAAAAACAAGACAATAGGGGAAACAATGCGCCCTAGGGCGGCCATACAATGTCACGAGCACTTGGCATAGGTTAACATCTGTTACATGAGAAGGTATGTGCGGCCGCCATGACTGGGATTTTCCTGCACAGCCCAGGAATGAATTGTGGCCGCTATCATTTGGTTCATCAGGTGCTGCGGCCCTCTCCTTTGCCATCACAACTATGATTTTTGTAATCCGCGCTCATTTTCATCGCAACATAATCTGGTCGCTGGCATGCGCCAGCCGCAATGGACTGTTTCGCCTCCTGTACAACTTCTTGTACCATACCTCAACTGCTTTTCTTGCTAACACTAGCGCTACCCAAGCTTTCGATGTTACCATTCCAAAATATCCCAGCAGTGTCCTTCGGAGTAGAACAAAAATGAGCAGAGGCTCAGGGGAGGGGGGTTCACAAAGCTCCCCTTTTCCCCACGCTTCCAGGGTTGTTGGCAAGTTCACTTTTCCCGAAAGAACGATCTCCCACATGGCTCCATGTGTCCTTTTAAAGGAGAGAAGGATCAAAAAGTCACAGCACAGGTTCCCGTTGCAATCCAACATGCAAAAAAATTAGCAAGGAAAGAAAGCTTCCAGGTGTTAGTCAAAGCGCTAGGCAGTGTTAGGAGAAGGGGAGGGGGCAAGTGGCGCGGGGCAGTTCGTTGAGTGACCTCGTGTGGTGCTAGGGCGCCACCAGTTTGCCAAAAAATTGCTAGTAGTCTGACTAAAAAAAAATGCAGGGGTTTTGGGAGGAAGTGGAGACACTGCACATCACACAGCAATGTGCAGAAACAGTCATGCCTTCAAAGCCACAGTAAGAACTGTGCACTTAGCTGCTAGGTTTATGTGACAGCGTTGCAACGGCAACACTTAGACCTGGACAGCACCATGTGGTAAAAACTAACGCGTGTTTGCGGTATCCTGTGACCACAATGTTGTCACAGTAGCACGACAACTGTAGATGTGCCTGTAGAACTCTCAACACCATTCGCTTTACAGTAATCATGATGTGTTCCTTCTATAGAAGCAGGGACCACTACAGTGCCGCATAACATGAAGCTGCATAAGTTTTTCCGGCACCAATATCAATGTCCGTTTGTGTATATGCAATTACTGCAATTGCCGTGCAAGAAACAATACTGATCACTAGGACAAACAAAAACTCTAGGACAAACCAAAACTCTAGCCTGTTCCTAAAAGGTATATGCTGCCGTTGACAATGTAGGAACATTTCCCCAAAGCCCTTTGCAGATCGGACATGCCCGGATGGTAAACAACTCTGGTGCCTGACATTTTGTTCGCAACGCACATGACTATTGCTTTAACTGTCACATTACACCAGCATTGACATGACTGTTCTCGCACAGCGCTTTTTAAAAGGCAGTGATGCTACTAGTGGTCTCCCTCCCAGCCTGTTCCCCCTTGTTAAAGACCTGCTACTACTACTACTGCTATGACCGTGTGTACGGGAATGGTGGTGGGGCATTGTGGGACATTACATTTAGATGACTGTAGTGAGGTTCTGGCAAGCGACTCTCTCTTGGGCGCGGCTGCAGAGTTGGCCTCGACGGTGGCATCGACAGCTGTGCCTGAAGGAAAAAGACCACCGGCACAGGTTTGGGGAGGAGCTGGCGTATTGCGCGCGGCCAATGCTTGGCCGCCCAGGCATAGGCCGAAGCTTGGCCACTGGCTATAGGCCAAAGAACGGCTGCCGGCCATTGACCGAGCTCTCCCTCACAGACTGATGCCTTCCTAGTAACATAACATTCACACAACTCCAAAAGCTGAAAAAATATGTGAAATGAGAAATCGCGTTTTTTTGCTATCACAGCTGGTGCTGATCTCATACTATTACTAGGACATGAGTAGCAAAACAAGAAGAACTGTTCCATCTACTTTTCTCTGGTCCTCATTTGGGTCAAAAACAGAAAAAAAGTGAGAACGAGAGCTTTCGGGAAAGCCAAGCCTTAACAAAACAATTACGTACAAACTTTAAAAAAGAAATACAATTTCCTCAAAAAGCAAATAAAAAAACCATAGAATGCTAAATTTTTGTTAATCTTCATTCCTCTTCCTTTATGTGGTAGACAAAAAAAAAGTAACCGAAATATATAAACAAAGGGTGTCAAAGGTTAATAACCACCGCATATGCACTTACTCGCAAAATGGTGGCCCACTACAAGCGCGGCCCCATTTTTAATCATAAAAAGTGCAGCCTCAATTTGCATTGCACAAAACCGCTGCTATGCAGCACACACTTCTGTGCCTATACGTTTTTTTGTTTTGTTCCTTTTTTTCCCATTTTTGCTGCACACTGTGGATGCAGAGTGGAGGCCGCAAAGACATACTAACACCCCTGACAGAAAAACCCCTTGATTGCAAATCAGATTTCCAGGACTGGTTTTGACTAAAAGGTTATGGAGTACTTCAGGGATAAAAAAAACTACTCGTACAGAGGCTGTTCTCTCTGTTCCTGTGGTGTTTAGTAACATGATGTCTCCTGTATGTTTTTACTAGTAGCTGAAGAATTACATAAAAAAAAAAACAAGAGAAAGAAAGAAAGAGCACTCCCGCTCACCCACACGACTTCAACTTCCAAATATGCGTGGATTTTTCAATTTGCCTTGCGAGTAAATGCGGCTTCCTGTGTCAATGGTTCACACCGAGTAAACGTCTTTGCTGCTGCCGCTTCAGATGCGCAAAGCAAAGCGCATTGAAGCAAAATCAGATTTCACAGCCAGCACCGCGCGCATAAGAAGCGACGTAGGCGTGGCAGGAGGCTGGCGCAAGGCTTGGGCGGCAAGAAAAGCACTTTGGGTGCATTAATAAGGGAAATCAAAAGGGTCGGCAGGGAAAAACAAGACAGCAAACCACAACTCTGCCCGGCGATCTTGGGGCAAAACAAGACAGGGGGGACAGTGGGTTACGGAAACCAACCCCACACAGTTGGTGCAACAGAAAGCAGAAAGAACAATACTTTACCCAACCAGGGGAGGGTAAGAGGTGAAAGGAGAGGTAAGAATTTCTAAAGAATTTAGATGCACCATTCCCTTTCATCGAGAGACAGGACGTGTATACTTCATGCACACCTGAAGAGTGACTGTGCTGCTGGCAAAAAGAAAATTACAGGCTAGGAGAGGAACAGGAGATAATTCGGAAAGAGTTACTGTATTCCTTTGAATGTGAAGAACAACATCGCTTAAGGTAGGTTGGATTTAGCATACTAAATTTTGCTAAAGTTCCTACTTTCCTCTTCATCAAGCACTGATGGTTGTCCCATATTTTGCGACTAGTGCGGTAAAAAAACAAAAAACAGTGCAAACAAGCTAAAAGGAATTCAGCCTTTCTGCATATGGATGTGCGAATTCTAAAACAGCAACAACAACAACAAAAATTCAAATCCTGGCATCCGCAATGCTAATGCACATCACGTCCGCAACAGGTCTACCTCGACAGGCGGTTTCATTTGTTCTTTCTGCCTTCTGCTGAAAACAGCTCGGGGTGGGCACACCACAACTAAGGATACTGGGTGGGAAAACAAAAAAAGTAAACACAAGAAAAGAGGAAGGGAGAGAGGGAGACACAAGACAAGATGTGGGTAAAGGCAAACGTACATACCTTGCTGCAAACAACAACACAGGATACAGTGGCACCGTAAGCAAAAGCAAATGTAGTTTGAATTCAAACAGAACCACATTTGGGCTAATCATTGTAGTACCCACAGAAAGTCGCCCCACATGGAAACACGTGATCCCACATTTAAGTTACGTTTCGTTCGCCTTGCTTAGATGATAGCCTCCTCATTCGACTTAGACCTGGTTTGCTTAAATTCTGGCACACTCCATCAAATCATTAATACATGTCAAGCACAGAGCTGTCAATTCAGGGCTTCGAGTTAAGCCTCCTTGCCATAACAGACATGAGGCAAAACTTCAAAGCCAGACGAGCACTACCAAGGAAATGTGAGCTCTAATCATTTCTCTGCAGGAAATGCCGGACAGTTAAGTTACATCCACTTATCAGATGGAGTAGGGAAAAGCTCTGCGGATAAAAGAAAACATTTCAATCGAAAAAGAGAGCATCAAACCGCATCTACTATGAATGCATTGGCAAAATGGGCTCTTAATTTAGGTGCGACGATGCCAATGAATTAAAAGCTAACTGCCTTGGTATGAGGAAACAACGTCGTGGGCGGTTGGGAACGTTGACTACTACTTTCGTTGCAAATTAAACCGCGTCAAGAGAAACGATTGCACAATGATGATAACGTCTACAACTGGGAAGGCAGGAATGGACGCGTGAAGAGCTTGCTGCTTTGTGTTGGAATGAGCCTCTTTGAATCAGACTAAAAAAACAAATGCTATGTTTGTGACTAGAGCAAAAAGGGATGCCTAGTCAGTCGGAACAAGGCGCAATTCTAACCGAAAAGGCAGTAATCTCTACACCTCAATTTCAGATCTAATGCCTGTCATCAAAATATGACATCATCGGCAAAATTTGCACTCCTTTGCACTACTTGGCACAATACCTCTGAGCAAAGCTGGATGAAGCATTACGCAAGTGTTTAGGAAGACCGGAACAATGTATGTTCATACGGGAAGCTGTGATGTCTCTCTTCTGACTTTACAAGTTTTAAAAAAGTGCAACAAAAGTGGGATGATGCCCAAGAGTAACATTTGTAAAAATGTGTTGCACATTTCTGAGAAATACGATAATATAAGGAATAAGACATTAGGTAACAAAACATATCCAAAGTTTGTTTCTAATACTTTAATTCCATTTACAATTTCCCACTTCAAACGTTTACACTTTAAAACAGTGTTTTATGCAGAAACAGAAATTAAAACAGAAATTAAAGGGCCATGAACACAAATACAAGTTCAGCTCATTAAAAAGGCTGTTTTGTCCTGATAACAATGCCCATTTTGTCACAAACTTCAAACAAATAATTGAGATCTTTTTTGTGCGATTTTGTTTGGCAAGCTTATAAGCTCTGCCCAATTTGCGTTTGCTTTTTCCGGCCTTCGCCAATCACAGAGCTGGCTGGTATGACATCATGGGCTCTGTTGAAGGAAATGAGCTAGTGGGTCGCATAGCCATTCCCTTTTTTCCTAATTATACAGCTTATTTGAGCGAATTTTACGTTAAAAGTGGTCAACATGATTCTAACGAGGCAATTTTTTGAATGAACCAAACTCGCATTTTGTCTTCATGGACCCTTTAAGGGGAGGGACTGTGCTCGCCCTCTGAAAGTTGAAATTCCGCTAAACATTTAACAATTAAAAGTGGCTGTCGTACCTATAATACAATTGCAGGATAGGCAGAGACTGGAGGACCTGTAGCCTAGATGCGGCAAAATGTAAACGCAGCACAGAAATCCCACAGTACAGTCAATCCTTAGGGCACTGCAGAAAGGAAAACTCAGCACCTGATTGAGAATATGTCACTTACACGCAATGGAGGGAGCAAAATGCTTCAGTTTCGCACCAACAGAGACAGAATCAGGTACTTATTAAAATTTAGGGAGATTCCACTGCAACGATTCTGTTACTGCGAGTTAGGAACCATATTCGAAGAGGTAAAGCAAGACCCAGGACGTGAAAAAAAATCCCAGACCACCTCCACTAACGTGAAACCTGGGGAGGGGCGAAGCATGCAGTGTATAAGTGTATTCTTGGCGCCTTGGCGTTTTTGTGGACGGAGATTTGCTGGAAAATGTCTCGTGTCTTTGAAGCACAAAGCATTCTAGCACGAGGCGTAAACGGGTGTCCGGTATTTTTTTAGTACGCGTTATGAAGCGTTCCAGCACAAGGCATAAATGAGTGTCCCAGTGTTTTTGTAGTACGCGTTACGTTCTAGTAAGAGGCGTAAACAAGTGTCCCTGTGTTTTAATACCGTGACTACATGAGACGACATGACGACGACGACATAAGACGCCGAAAGAGGAATCCAAGGTTAGAGTACATTTGCTACCAAGTGTCCCTGTGTTTTAGTACCGTGACTACATGAGACGACACGACGACGACGACATGAGACGCCGAAAGAGGAATCCAAGGTTAGAATACATTTGCTATCAGGCCCAACAAATTTTCTCAACAGGCGTCGGAGTGTAAACTTCCCCAGATTCACATTGCACAGAGCAGCAAGCTCTACAGGACCTCCGATTTTTCTCGTGGACGGCATACGCAGAGAGAACTGGGTTTGGAAAGGCAGGGGTCAATGAGGAAAGACGGGGAACGGTTAGAGCACCTACCCGCGGGAACGGCAGGGGGCGCATTGGTAGCAGCGGCGGCAGTGGCGGCGGCGGGGGCATCGTTGGCCGTAGGGGAGGCGGGTGTTTTGGCCGCCGATAGGGACGGAGAGAAAAAAAACAGGTCCAGGAGAGACATGGCGCGATGGCGCCGGCCGCTCGCTTTACCTTCTTTCTTGGCCGCCGCTGCCGGCTGCTGCTGCGGTGGAGGGGGAGGAGGGGGACCGTTGGTGGCTGCCACGGTGGTGGAGGACGCCGTCGACGAGCTCAGGTCGGCCAGCAACACGGGACCGTTCTCGGAGCCGAGGGTGGCCGACGCCGGCGTGGACGTGCTGAAGAAGGGAGGGGAGCTCGCGCCGCCCGCGCTGGTCGGCGTCAGCTGAAGCCCGGGGTCGGCCTCTTCAAACACCGCCGGCTCTGCGAAGTGCGTCGACTTATTCAATTGGCGGAGTTGGGTGTGGCTGAGTGAATGAGTTAAGTTTGAATGAGTGTGAGAGCGAGAAAGTTGACTGGAAACAATAAAAGGGCGCTAAAGAGACGAAGACGAAGTAGACACGGCGAACACATACAGGCTGCCATCCAACTGCTTATTTGAGAAAGCCACGCTTACTTATACACAGGCCAAAGGTACAGATAAAATTCAAAATTTCTGCCAGCTCACAGATTTCTGCCGGGGAGTAATTCTTGCTGGAGGTTCAGATAAAACAGCAACAGCAATTGACATGTCGATTGCGCCGCTCAAAGTTCGGCCGCACCACCCCGTGACGCTCCACCACAAATTTCTGCCAGAGATTAACTCTTGCTGACGGCTCACAGATAAAATAGTAATAGCAATTGACATGTCAAGTGCCTTTACTATTTTATCTGTGAGCCGTCAGCAAGAGTTAATCCCTGGCAGAAATCTTGAATTTTATCTGTACCTTTATCTGTACCTTTATCTGTATCTGTGTATAAGCAAGCGTGGTTTTCTTGAATAAACAGTTGGATGCGCCTGTGTGTGTTCTTTGAGTCACTTCATCTTCGTCTCTTTAGCGCCCTTTTATTCTTTCCAGTAAGCATGAACCAACTAGCTGAACAGGTTTTGTTGAGCAAGTTGAGTTTGCGCGAGTGTGAGAGCTGGAGAGTTGAGTTTACATTGAGTTGAAGGCAGTGTTGCCTTCACCAGTGAGTGTGAAGGCAAGCGAGTGAGTGAATCTGAGTGTGAATAAGGGAATGAGTGAATGAATGAGTGAATGAATTAATGTGAGTGAACGTGAGTGAGTGAGTGAAAGCAAGTGGTTAAGTGGATGTGAGTTGGTGAGTCAGTGTGTGAGTGCGCCAGCAACTTAATGAGTAAAGTGTCGTCACTACCGAAAGCATGTCAAAAATCCTTTTTTCCGGCAATTCAGCCTCTGGAACACACAAAATGCTCTCTATACAGTATTTAGTAGGTATAGAAGTGTCGACATACAAGCCCGCCTTGATTCCTACATGGGCCAAACAAGCGCATTGGGCATTGAGAAAGCGCAAGTGTTACAAGTAAAGCTCAACTGGAATGCATTCAACGCTTCCAATACTATGTACCCATTCAAATGTAGAGCACCCATTTAAGGCTATTCCACAGCATCTCACGGTGCATCTTAGGATCTCATTATTTGCAACAGCTTTACAGCCTTCTGATCTGCGCAAAATTTGCAGGCTGCCATGGCATTTGAGCACACATTCACAATTTTCACGCCAATCAAAGTTCATCACGATTTTTATGCCAATCGAAGCTCACGAAACTCTCACAGGCTGCTGTTCAGGATCAGGATTTCCAAGCTGCAACCTGCTCTTGCTGCATCATATTTTTGTTTCTTTTTTTTAATTTTTGGGCCATAGGAAGAACGTGCCGCTTTAACACGAGTCCAGGCTTTAAACAGGCGTGTACGGTCATGCCCTCCCTTGCAGGTGAGGCCTTATACGAGGGCAGTTCTCACGCCAGCACCTACAGTACAAAATACGACCTTGCTCGAGCCAAAAAAACATCAGTTTGCGTGACAATACGCGTACCAACGACAGCTGCCAAACAAACACTCACCGGGCTTCTCGGATCCCGTCTGGTGGGCATCAGCAAACTGCTTGAGTAGGGTCTCGACATCGAGAGCGTCGCACTGCTGTCGGAACTCGGCGTGCACCTGGCCAACAAGCGCATGGCTGCTGTCGAGGACGCGCGCGTAGCCTGCCAGGAACTCCTTCATGTGGCGCAGGTGCGCCGACTCCAGCTCCTGGAACCGCTGGCACGAGCCGGCCATGCGCCGCTCAAAGTCTGCCCGCACCACCCCGTGACGCTCCACCAGCAGCCGGTACTCGTCGCACGCCTGCACAGTCAGAAAGGGGGCGTTCGGTACACGCACGGCGGCCGACCAGATGCCGAGTTGTCTACCGACCCCTTCATGCACTCTTCCCTACCACCCCTGCACCACCCTGTGATGCTCCACCATTAGTCAATACCTGTCACACGCCTGCACAATCAAAAAAGGCGCGATCGGTATGCACACGGTGGCCGAACAGATGCCGAGTTGTCTAGTGACCCCTTCACACACCCTTCAGATCAACAGGTTTTGTTCCACCACTCTACCAAAACAATGAATATCTGCCGTACCAACATTTAACAGGCATACTTTGAAGGTTGCAGTGTTGACTCACTGGCTGACAAAGGCAATCCTCCACGATAAAGGTGCTCAAAGTCATAAACCAAAAAGCGTTGACCAGAGTTGTTTGATCCCAAGCACCACAATAATGAACACAATAGCAAAGATTTCCTTAAGCTAACATGGTTATTTATTACGCCTGATAAGCTGCTCGCCAAGTAGGAATTGTGCAACCACCACAGGTACAGCAGCATCAGTAATTTAATTTTTTTTTCAGCCAAAAGCTTTCCCTCCCGTTAAACAACCCTTTATATAAATCAAACAGATGTCACCATATCAGTGATAAGAGCCCCCCATGAGTGCTCTTATGACTGCAGGTGTTGCTTGACATACCGTATTTGCTCGCATAGTGTTCGCGACCGCAACTCGCCGCTGCAAGTACTGTACAACAAGTCTGCTTGTTCCGATTGATGATGATAATCAATGAGGGCCGATTCGTGTCACTCGCCAAGCACAATGTAAACTGCTGAGTTAGAGGGGTGTACCATATTTCCGCACGTATAACTAGCCCCTGCATATAATCCGCACCCCCACTTTCAGCCCGCTGGAAAAGAAAAAAAAAATTGCCCACACATTTTATATACGAAGGGCTATCTGCACCAAAGCTACTGCTCAAGCAACACATCACATACTAAGTAGTCAGAAAAAGCATATTGTACGCAAGTATCATACACTGACTGCAAGGTGAAAGTCACAATTCATTAATAAAATTCAGTTGGTAGAGTGCGCTTGTCCTTGTTTTTTTTCTTCCTTGTCCTTGTATGTTTTGCGCAATCGTTGCCATGGAAGGCTTAGTCAGTGTTACTGCGTAGGAGCTTCACGGCACAACGCGCATTGCCGTGAAGCTGCACTAAAGGTAGAACCCCGCGTATTATCCGCACCCCTACTGTGCCGCTGAAATTCTCACATTTTTGGTGCGGGTTATGCGCGCGAAAATACGGTAGGTAATTGCAAGTGGCAACAGCATAACGACAGCAACTGCAACAACATCTTACTCATTATTCTGCAATAGTGCTGGTTTTGTCAGTATTACCACAATTTAGTAACAGGCCCCGAAGCTTGTCCTGAAGCATGCAAGTACACAATCAGCCAGCAATTTAGAATCAATGAAATTCGTGACAAGTTGAAGGCTACAAGTAAGACACACAGAGCCTTCTGTGGGCCGAAGACCGGCAAGACCTCCGCCTCTTCCGTGCGTTGAAGAGGCGGAGCTAAACTACCTGAAGGATCATCAAGAGTTTCAAGATGACAGAGATTCAAATTCGCTCGATGCCACAGAGGGAGACTTGCTCTGGGGGCACAAAGACGCAGACAATGACGAGGCAGCGCGTGTGACGAAAGTTCGGGTTTGGACTGAGTGAGCTTGAGTTTGCTAAGGAATAAATGGGTATGGTACAATTCTGGCACATAATGAACATGTATGTTCATTACATAGGTAAGCCTTGTTCAAAATTGATTTCCTGTTTACGGTACCTGTCTTGCCAATTCCGAGAGAAAGCGTAATTTACATTCACTTTCCCGTACTTCAAAATGTTATTTCAGAATTTTGCACTGCGCATGATCGCACCCCCAACTTTGCATCAGTTTTTCCGGAAAAAGAAAAAAGTGTGTGATCACAATGCGAGTAAATACGGTATGTACTTGCAAGGCCCTCTCCCCTGCCTATTTATGCAACCCTGCCCTTTAAAGATCCATCCCAAATGCATTGCACTCATAGACGTGACATTTATTTGAAAACACACTGATTCAAGCGAGTTTAGTCTGAGGGAGTGAGTTTGCCCGATTGAATTGGGCACGAATTAGTTAAGTTTAAGTGAGTTGAGTTTGAGGGAGCCAAGTGTGATAGATTTGCATGAATTGACTGAGTAAGCCGAGTTTGAGCGAATAAGTAGGGTACGCATGAGTTATTTGAGTGAGTTGGGTATGAATGAGTTAAGTTTGATTGAGTAGGGTACGAATTAGTCAAGTTTGAGTGAGCTGAATTTGAACGATCCACATGAAGGAGTAAGCTCAGTTCGAGTGAATAAATTAGGGTACGAATGAGTTAAGCTTGAGTGGGTTGAAATTGAGTAAGCTGAGTTTGAATGATCTACATGAATTGACTGAATGAGGTGAGTTAAAGTGAGTGAAAAACATACAAATGAGTAAAGTTTGAGCGAATTGAGCATGAGTGAGCCGAGTTTGAATGATCCACACAAATTGACTTAGTAAGCTCAGTTTGAGTGAATAAGTATGCACGAGTTCAGTTTGAGTACGAACGAGCCAAGTTTGAATAATCCACACAAATAGACGGAGTGAGCCGAGTCTGAGCGAGCGAGCGATCTCCAACCCCCCTTTCTTTGGTTCACCTTGCGGGCCTTGGCCTCAGCCCGGTCGAGGTCCCGGGGAGAGGCCTCGCGGCGCAGCCGCTCGAGCTCGAGGCAGCGGGCGGTGTAGAGCTCGCGGGCTTTGGCCAGGGCACCCGTGGTCTGCTGCAGGCCCTGCACCACGGTGGAGGTGGGCGCCTCCTCCTCCTTGACCTGCTTGTGGCGCCGGTGCTGCTCCTCGCAGTAGCGCTGCACCTCGCGCACCAGGTCCTGCAGCTGCGCCACCATCTGGGCGTGCAGCGAGGACAGCTTCTCCGAGGTGATGCGCAGCACTCCCCACAGGGGGCCGAATGTGCCCGTCGAGCAGGAGCTGCCTGCCTGGCGGGCAAGCTTCGACAGCAGCTTCGACTGCGACTCCTCCACCAGCGACCTGTTTTTGTGGGGCACCCAACCAACCAAGGGGGGGAGGGGCACTGGTCAGGTCTGTTTACTTGGAATCTATTAAACCATGACGATTGGGCAGCCAAAATTCTTATTCAAAAGCCCACTCATGTGCCCTTCGCTCTCTCTCTTTTTAAAGACGATAGTCTTTCTTGGGCAACTTAAACGGATAAATTTTCGTCTGTCTGTACTCAATTCAGCCACCCGGCCAAAATGAAACAGAAGCTGCACAGTGGTCTTATAATATACCCACAGCCAAATCTAAACGCCTAAGCCCGGTGTCAATGTTCATACTTGTCAACACTGACAGAACATTACACAAATATGAGGCAGAAAATGAATACATAAATTATATTTGCAGCGTTCTTTTATTAAAAATTGATGGATGCTTGGTTTTTGCGATAGCAAATGAAACATCAACCGCAAAAAACTGTCGCCTGCTGTTGCCCGTGCTACTATAGCTCCTGGTGGCACTGAAGAAATTAAACGGCAGCAGCAACGAAAGGTTCCACCAGATAGGTGGCAAGTTCCGCTTGAAACGCCCGTGGAGTAGGGCAACGTGGTTCTATAAACGATGTAGTAGGGTGCCTCGATTCACGCGCATCTATGCCGTACAGCAGTGCTGGCATCGAGGCACCCGACTGGAGCGGTAGAACGGGGTAAATTTAGTTCGACTTGAGCAAACCTCTAGCGTGTTATCCTGGGAGGAACGACACGGGAGAGGAACAGCATGGGAGGTGAGCGGGAAAGAGAAGGGAGGCATTTACTTGGCAGAGGCGCCAGTTGACTATCATCTTTCGTCGACATTTGCAACGAAAGGAGCAGATACGTGGCAATTTTTTCCTCACTCCTCTTAGCAGAGTTCACCTGGGGCAAAATTCTTAGCTACTTCTGTGTCAAAAATATCTGTTTCTTGTCCGTTTCAGCCACGACATAGATGCACTTGCGAGGCCTCTGGCCAATGATATGCACAGAAATCGATGCCCCATCTGGCTTGTGCGGCGTCGTACCCCGGTACCGTTCGCTTTCAGCCAATCAGGGCTCACTCAAAACGGATACTTTGAAACAGACACAAAATGGACAAAACTAGTGTAAACCTCTATGTGCTGACACCAGTGGAGAATGAGGATCAGACACTTTTGCGGCTGCCGACACTAACGCAGATTTCATGTGGCCAAGCCCCCCCCCTCACCAGTCATATTTAAAATTGACGTATTATCGTGTATATCGCAATTTGCATCACGATATATATACAGTTGACGAGCAATTTTTCGGACACCCTATTTTTTTGGACATGCTTGACTATTCGGACTTTTCCCTGGCACCAGGAGGACATTGAGCATTTCGAGAGAACATTTGCTTTTTTGGACTGCCCGATTTTTTTTTACATTTTCGTGGTCCCTTGAGGGTACGAATAATCGGTCGTCGACTGTGCTTCGATGTGGTATTTTTCTTCCCCCCTCTTCTTTTTTCCCTCCTTTTATTTCCCTGTCTCCACCCCCAATCTGGAGTAGCAAGCCCTAGCGTTAGTGGGGCTGACTACTTCACCTTTCAGTAAAGTTTTGCTCTTTCTCACTCTCTCAGTGCTTGCGCACTAAAATAGCATCAGGCAATGCAATCCCCCTTAGTCAATATTTGCTTCGTTGCTAGTAAGTCTACCGTTCCTAACTCTTGGTCCAAGCTCCATATAACATCTCCACTAGGTACACAATTGATCCCAATGTACTTCTCCCCCGGGGGCACACGCTCCTCGCATCCAAGTGCCTCTTCTCGTAGATCCATCATCGTTAACCTCTTCCCACCCCACCAAGGCTGCAAAGCCTGTTCCTCGTGCAAACACAAGTAGCAGAGACCCGCGGGACCTCCGCCCCCCCGGACAACAAAACTGCTCCCGACAACACAATCACTGCTCCTGGGAAGCCCGCCGCCACCACCACCACGTCCTTTCAAAAGCAATTGCTTTGTTCTAAGGGTCCCCCCCCATTGTTCTGCCGGCCGGCCGGCAGCTTTGAAAGCCACTGCAGGCAAGCGCACAAAGAGGAAGAGAAAACGACAGAGCAAAGCCATCAAAGGCAAACAATCATTGAGGAAGGATCGAGGAAAGGAGGACGGCGGCCTGAAGAGGAAGACAGGCCGCCCCCATCAAGCGGCGAAGCCGCTAAGGCTTGTTACTGTGGCAAACACAGCCAAGGATGTAGCCTTACAACGTGCAAGGCAAAACGGCAGTTCTGTGCAGTGTGGGCTCAGGAAGCCGAAGCTGTTTGAGAAAAGTGGGCATTTCTGTCTTCCGATTTCTGACGGTTCCAGGAAGTGATCAGTTTCTATGGCTTGTCCTTATTTTGATAAAATGCTGCTACGTATAACACTTTGACGCACTGAATGCAAAAGGAAAAGTAATTGATGATTGATTGTAGGGTTTAACGCACCGACGCAACGCAGGCGATGAGGCGAGCTGTAGTGGAGGGCTCCTGATTAATTTTGGCCACCTAGGGTTTTAACGTGCGCCGAAATCTCGAACACACGAGCGTTTTTGCTTTTCCAAAAGAAAAAGTGGTCTATCAAGCGGTGTTCACTGTGCAATTTAATCATGTGTCAGCGTTTCAAATTAGAAATTGTTCCTTTATTTTACTGTAGCTCAATTGTTTTATTGCGGGTGTTTTTGTTTTGGTTCTTTCCCGATGCTGCATAACTAAACACCAACACTTTTTCCTAATTTAATTGGTACCAGTTACGCACACTGTTTCAAGCTTTCCATGTTTCATTGCTTGCTTGAATTAGTACGCACAAGGAGGGGGGAAACAGGCAATTTTTGTGGTGCAACTCTTTCACGGTACTCCTCGGATTTAAAGCAATATACTTATACTCCGGCTACTTGCAACTCTTTCCCCCAACTCCTTGGTTTTGAACACTATACTTTCTGGCTACAACGGTACGCACTCTACCGTGCACAGCTGTCTCGTTCAAAGTGGTGACAGAAGGGCTCCCACACAACCTTTTGTTGACGCCGTTTGTTACGGAGACTCGAAACAGCTGCAACCGTAACGCAAACCCGCCACATTCTCCGCGGCCGTTACCTCACGGGTGAACGCACTACTAGCGTTGGTGTTGAGGCTGGGTGCGTGCTCTGGCAGCCGGCGGAACATCTGTTTTCAACAGCTGACGACAGAGGTGACAAAAGCGCGAAGATTGACGTAGTCAGCGAACCAACTGCCTTTGGCACTTGGAAGGGAAGGGCGAGGGGGTGAGAGAGGAGGAACCTGTTGTTCAATTTCCCGTCCTGGCAACTAAAGACGACACGTTCAAACTGATGATGCGGAAAGTGGCTTTTGGCGCCTTCTTGCACTCTATTACGAGTACCCAGACAGAGCATCCCCTTCTCATTTGAAATGCAATTAACCTCATTTAGTTTAATTGCTCATAATACTTTTTAATGTTTTTTTAAAGTGCGGAGCACTTTAGGAGCTCGCCTTGTCATAGCTCGCTCGCTGGACCCAAGTAGAGCCCCACGGCGTTCCGTCGTAGCGGCTGTCGTCGCGATGTAACCCAGAGGCTTCGAAAGCCAAGCAGTTTATATAGTCATTGATGTTCAAAACTCGTGAGCCGCTGGCGCTTGTCATACATCTCCCCGTTGTTTAGCGCAAAAAAAACTGCAGGTACATTTGAGGCAAAATATATTTAACTAACCTGCAGCGCCCGGGTTCATTTAGTTAGGAACGTTCGTTGGGCTGGTTTTTACGATGGTTAGCGAAAAAAAGTGGCGGTTCAACGTCGGCACTTGCGGCAGGAAAAGCAAGCAGCAAAAGAACAGAACTCCCTCTGGCACAGTTTCAGGCAGGGGGCGCGCTAGCACTGAGAAGGCGGGAAATTTGAAATGCGTTGGGTGGTAGCAGTAAGCCGATAACGGCACTACACCCCATTATGGCGTATCCGTATCACTGCTCTAACACTTCCAACTGCTTTCACATTGAGTGGAATGGCTTTCATTTTTTTCTGTGCTAAAGCGCATTTTCTGCTATGCAACACGGTTAATATTGAGCTCAAGCTTCCTGCCAATACAAGTTTATAGAAAAGAATGCAGCATTAAAATTATGGAGACCCGCAAGTGCCGTATGAAATTTATAAAAAAATTGCCAGAAAATAAAAAC
This sequence comes from Haemaphysalis longicornis, assembly GCF_048455015.1. Lineage (NCBI taxonomy): Eukaryota > Metazoa > Arthropoda > Arachnida > Ixodida > Ixodidae > Haemaphysalis > Haemaphysalis longicornis. Next base: position 78,208,139 of record NW_027526225.1, on the reverse strand, counting down.
GCTTTGGATGCCCCCAAATAAAAAAAAAGTTGCGCCAGCACAAATCCCACCGAAATTGGCGCGGGCTTACCTTTCGCGGAAAAACTCCGCCAATTCTTTGGCCGCGACATAGCCATATTTCATGTTATGGTACAGGACGTCAAATCCATTGTTCTTTTCTCCCTGCAAAAAAAGAAAAAGAAGCAGACAAAGAGGAACATTAGCACACACCCTGCTCAAGGCCGCAGAAGCACAGCCCAGTTCCCGGAAAGCTATATCAGCACTTCCTGCCTACGTGAAATACGGTTCGGACGTTTTTACGATCCCCTCCCCCCCTTCTACCACAGGCACCCACTTATCAGCAATATATAACACGTAATAGTAGCGCACACGCACATACTCTGCCTCGCACACGCACATACTCTGCCTGTCTATGGTTATCAGAGGACTATATAACACTCGGACAATACCACACCAGTGCTTATCACAGGCGCCATGCAGCACAAGGACTTTCCGACACGAATCTACCGACATGACCCGCCATGTAGGGAGGGGTCACAACCTGAGGGCAAAGCTGTCTATATAGCGGCTTAAGAAGCCTGTGAGCCGGCTTTGAAAGTGATCTTGTTTGTACCACAAATCAGTTATTTGCTTCCCGTAAAGACGCATCCAGAAAAAGGTAAACGTATTCGCTTGTGCAGCATGGAAAAGTTATTACTCTATAAAGTGCTCGAACTATTTCTTGTCTCTGTGGCACTTCATTGTTGCCCACTTGAAGTCATTATTTGCTCTTTTTGCAGTTTGCAGTGGCAGCGTTACTACAGTTACACTCAACCCACAGTTCACAACAGAATCGCAGCACTTGATGCGTACCTTAATAATTCAGTGCTGAATCTACATTCATGCAGGAATCAACCTTGTGTATGTGACTAACTTGTGACCAATGCACCAAACAAGTCAGCTATCTGAGCAGCAGAAGTTACTATGACTAGACGCTACTATGATTGTGTGCTTCAGATGTATCGGCCCAATCGGGTTCATTCGAGTGTCTCTTGAGGCTGAATTCAGCAAATGTTTATTAGCACTTGTGCAGCGAGTCCCATTTGGGCCCTTACAGTTAGCTTAACCAGAGTGACGGAATTACATTCAAACCAAGTAGAGGATAGAAAACGCGTGAGCGTTCCATCCCTCTGGCTGTCAGTTAAAACAGTGCTGTACAGGTTCAAAGTGCAAGTTGATATAGTTTTCAACAAAGGTACTGCATTTTTGCATGTATAACCCACCCGCGCATATAACCCACACCCCCCCCTTTCAGCTCGTCGGAAAAGAATAAAAAATCCTTGCATATTGCCTGCACATTTGATACAGGGAAGGCTGCACCAAAGCTACTGCTCAAGCGAAACAGATCACATACTATGCAGACAGAAAAAGCGTATATTTAGCAACAAGAATACACTGACTGCAAGGCGAAAGTCACAATTCACTCAGTGTCACTGCTCTCGCTAGAGCTATTACTTGAGCCGCAGTCCTCACTGTTGTACACAAGGTCATCTTCACGGCAAAATGTGCAGTGGAGCTTCCCGGCACAACGTGCATTGCCGTGAAGCTGCACTAAAGGAAAACACCCCTGCGTATTATCCGCACCCCTACTTTGCCACTGAGATTTTTGCATTTTTGGTGCACGTTACATGCGCGAAAATACGGTAATGCTCACTGATTTCAACAATTTAGTGCATTAGCTGACCTACGTGACAGCACTCACTGCATCAAATGATTTTATAGTTTGTGTAAACAAAGGCGATAGACCCGCCTGTTGCTCAACTTACGTAAAGCGGCATCAACAGAGATTTCTGACAAAACACCGGGGAATCCATGGCTCGAGGACTTTTGTTTTTGTCAAAAATAGCCTCTACTTCGTTATTACTAACTAAATGCAACTTGCAACATTGCTACTGTTGTGCCTCGATAGACGCAGGCACAGACGGCAGTACGGTACGGTAGCGGTTAACTGGAGAAACTAGGCAGTGGGTCAGATATGAGCAAAGGTGGTTGACTGACTCGCACACGAGTGCATTGGCACACACGTTTAACGTTGCCGTCTTTGAGCTACCAGCTGACCACGAAACACATCAAGTCTCCCTCAATGGGAGATGGTACAAACCAAGGGGACCGATTGCCGACATCACCAAACATGGAACACACCTCAAACAAGGAATTGATTGGCATAACCGATATTCATGCGACACTATCAAGTCATACACTTACAAGAGTGTTGAAAAAAAATTATGCTATAATAAAGCCTGGTGCCAACAATTACGAAGCATTTCTTGTCTTGACGTAACCTCCCCGGAAGCCAAAATGATGACACAAAAGCGGTTGGTTGGCTTTGGCGTGAAAAATTTTCTCACAAAAAAAAAATTCATGGCAGAATACACTTTACTGTAGCTATGCATGACACCACCAGACCTAATCAACAGGAGAATAAACACATGATTTGATGACAAAATTCCCTGCAACAATGCAAACTCACTGCAGAGCTGCCATTTCACTTTGTTTTTCTCTTTGCCCCTTTCAAGACGGTTAAGAGCCAAGTATTAACATGAAGAGGGTACTGCAGCACAAAAGGCATGCCACTATCTTTAACGTGCAACAGAAAGAAGTCAGTACCAGATACACAAGTCCCATTTTCATACCTCAGCGAGAAAAACTATACAGGCTCTTTTTTTTTTAACCCCCTTAACATCATGGCCAGGTTAAATGTCATTCTGCTGACCGAAGATTTGTGGTACGTAACACTGGCCTTATTCTGCTTTTGTAGCTGATAACATGCATATTTTACAAGCGCAAAAATATAGGACTGGAACACAAGAGAAGAACGCATTCTTCGGATGAACTCCTACTTTTATGCTAGAAAAATACGCTAAGATATCCCAATGCCAACTTACTCAGCTTTCCTGTCTAAGTTACATTCTGTAGCTGAAAATGAGGGCCTAATTCTTAAATGAACGTGCTTTCATAAAGGTGCCCGCAACATCTAATTCCTTGTCCGATATGTCAGATGCCAATTGAAGACATTTTTGCCCCAACATGACGTAAATATCCTCTATACATTCAAATACTACTGAGTTGTACGGAAATCATTACCTTTCTTTTCCCTGTGCTCTTACGGGTCCTTTTAGAAGACTTCCATAATGAAAAGCGTGGTGCACGCATACCCATGAGAAAATTTCGAGACAATCCAATAGCTCGACAACCAACGCAAACAAGCAAAGTTAACTACAAGCGAAGGAAAGTTTGCGCGTTTAAATTGTTATGTCTTGAGCACCGAATTTTCTTTTCCAAGTCCATTAAGAGATAATCATTCTACGTTAAACCATTCAATATTTCTCGCCAGCCACGCAAAAAGGAAATTATTATACGTTGGACAGTCGAATGCTTTGCAGCCTAACAGTGCCCCAGAAAAATGCAGAGTGAAGCGCCCCCTAGCAAGTAAAGCAAGTTGAAAACAAAACATTCCCGCAGCCAGGGGAGGCGGGTAATTGATCAGGGTACATTTGAGACGCGGAAGAGGGGGGTGTAACCGCAAAAACGTAACTCCCTACGCCCAACCAAGGACACAGCTGGCTTATGTCCAAGGAAATGTGACCACAACCGCACACGCAAGGCGGGGGAAAGACAACACACTCTTCGAGGAACGACCGACGGCGCAAGACCAGTGGTGCTTGCAATCATCTAGAAAAAGCACAGGAAGCAACGCGACACCACTCCTTCTTGCTCTCGCTGGTTTTCGGCGAAATATCGCATGAAGTTCGCAGAAAAAAAGTGCGAAGTCGGAGATAAATTCTCGGGGCGCCCCTGCGGAATGTTTAAGGGTTCCTAAAATCGTAGAACTGTTTTGAGCTAAGTCGCAGTTAAAGAGTGGGGGTTAAATGATCAAGACGTCTGGTGTCTTGTCGGGTCCTCCCACATACCAAAGCTGCTCCCTTATTTTTCTTACCACACGACTATTTGATTTGTAGAATTTATGTTCCCCCCCACACATCCGATTTCGCATTTAAAAAATGAAAATTTGCTGCGTTTGCTTCGTATCTCCAATTTCGCAATTTCTTCGTCAGTGTTTGAACTTCAGCTAAGCGAGTTCCCGCTTTCCTTCATCCCAAAGACGTAATGTGGCCAGGTAAAGTGGCTCTTAAAATTTGCAAGAACACGCAGCCAGTAGTGCTACCTGTTAAGCAGCGCACCCAAACATTTGGAGCTGGAAGGCAATACTACACTTAAACGCAACAAGGAATTAATCCGGCCCTAGAGTAAACACATCAAACGTTCATTTGAGTAGAAATTATGCCAAGAGGTCATTGGGTTAGCGATGATACTCCGGTTGATAATTAGGTAGATCTTCCGAGTAGACCTAAAAACATGCTACTATACTATGACGTCACTCCCACTTAATTCTAATACTCCTTGTTCCACGACCAAGCTACTTCTATCTTTTCTGACCTGCTCTTTCCCAATACATTTAGCATATCCACAATCTGTTTGTGTATTTGTGTATTCAATCTGTTTGGCCATTCAAACAGATATTATAGCAATGAGTATAAAAGCAGCCAACAAACATTACGGCGAGAGCTCTGACCGTACATCTGTGTTTTAACTTCCAACTTACCAGTCTACTTCAACATGTATAAACGAATTCCTGCTCACTACGACAAATGGCGAAAAAAAAAAAAGTAAGAGCACATTGTCTCCCTAATTGATCACTTTAGTATTTGCCTCAAAGCTTGCTCATCCCTTATCGCCGTGATTTCACCGGCAGTTTGCAAAGCTCTTTACCAGCAGACCTAAGTCAGCTTTCTATTATCCAGTCTGCTACGACAAATGGCGAAAAAAAAGTAAGAGCGCATTGTCTCCAATCACTTTAGTATTTGCCTCAAAGCTTGCTCATCTCTTATCGCCGTGCTTTCTTCACCGGCAGTTTGCAAAGCTCTTTACCAACAGACCTAAGTCAGCTTTCTATTATCCAGTCTGCTGCTCCTGTCTGCACTACACAAGTTCAACGTTAAACAGGCACTTTCTTTTTTCTTGTTTTGAGGAAGAGGAGGAGGAGAGAACATATGATAGCCCCAGCTCGTCAATCTTCTCACATTCAATAATTGTGAATACTGCGCACACGTACCATAATTTTGTGAGACCTTGCTTCCATAAACAGCCAAATTTTAAGAACAATTCAGGCGCCCGATTTATTGTTTGCCATCTTCATAAAAAAAAAAAAAAGAACAGGCGTGAGATACGTCAAGTTCACAGCCAATAACGACTTCCTGCACAGAGACGAAGGCTAGTGCTTTTGAGAAAAAAAAAAAACCATTCTAACTACCGCCATCTGTGTCAATCGCAAAGACACAAATACTACAAAAAAAGAACACTTCCAAACTGCCCACCACAGCTCGCATTTAACTGAAGCTCTTCTAAACTACGTCAAAACGGGAGGCCTCTATTGTCTCCGTGAACTCCGAGTGGCATGACTGTCTCCCACGTTGTATTTTATGACTGTGACACATGTGAACAACATTATTTCGTGTCTTCCCTATGATTCACTCGCAACACGTCATTTTTACTCGCAACAACTGCGCAGCCCCGCATTATTACTACGTCAGTCCCTTCTTTCTCTCTCAACCTACACTTTTTTGTGTTACGTTCTAAACCTGTTGCTGTGACACTCAATAACCCGTGCTCACTCAAAAACCAGACCCTTTAGAATGACTCACAGCCCAACCTTATGGGAACAATGAACACATGGTCAGCTACTAAAACGCTCCGCAAAAGGTTCCGGGGATGGTTTGATAGAGAAATGTTGCAAAAAAAAATGAAGAAAAATCAATTTCTGCTCAAAAAGGAAACAACACAAAAAGAAGATACAATAGGATATTGGTCATTTTTGTTCAGGTAAACTTGTTTCTCAGAACAACAGGCACATGCAAAACATGCTGCTGCCGACGGGTTAATCTGGAACAAGGTCCATTGTGGGGAGCTTACCGATTGCTTATTTTGTTCCCAACAGTTTTTATCAAGCGTGTGAGGTTCCTCTGAATTTGGTGAAGCGTAGTGCATGCTACTAGCAAGGCGAATTTTGTCGGCCTCACATTCAACAAGAAGCAAGCTAGCGGAAGATTCCAGCTTCTTCTATGTTGTTGCCTCTACATACCATGATAGGAAATATCGACGGGACAATAATCAACCATGCCCAGAAGAACAAAAAAAAAAACCCAACGATAAGACCAAGCAAAGTCCGACACACAGTGAAGCAAACAGCTAGGCATTCTGGTGATGCTGATTGTGAGAAAACTATGAATAAATTGTTTTTGTACTCAATTTGTAATTGTGTATCAATTCTTTTTTTAACTTTTTTCCTTCTCTCTTCTTTTTTATTAAAGGTTGCCACATTTACCAATGCTTTGGTTCTTTATCTGAAAGTGCCAATGGGGACACTCGTGCGCAGTTATATAAGGAAACAACGCAGCCTTGTGGTGGGCGTCCTATCAGACAAAATGTCAGAGGGTACTGAGGAAAGATACTCGGCGCACAAGATAACGAAAGCAATTAGACCTATCAGCTGTGTGACGCATTTCCTCTTATTCTGCTTAAGCGTGCCTACGGCGTTCATTTCAAAGCCTGTTACTTCGAACAATTGAATGTTTTGGCATGAAATTGAATGGGATCATTAGATAACGTCCAAATAGGACGAAAACTGTATCTAGGGGTGTGGGGGGGGGGGAGATATTTTACTGCAGGGTAACGTTTATTGTAGAGCTATAAAGGTAGCATTATCAGGATGGAAGCTACAACTATAAAAATGCCTTAGCTGGCTAAAGTCACTCAAAGCCATGGCTTGAGTCGCTGGCAGGTAAAGCTTGTCATTTGAGTCTTTTTTTAGCCTTAGCTCTGGCTAGAGGTTGCCTCAGCTCCAGCTTACATGCAGATAGCCCTGACTAGTTTTCTGGCCTTGGCTCAGAACCCGTGCATATTCTGGCATGAAAGCTGACAGGTGACCAGCAAACGGTACAGTTTCATTGTTACCTATCGCAGAGAGTAATTGTAATACTATTCCCCAATTGTACAGCACAAGCAGCATACAATGCTGGTAGGCAGGTAGGAGTTCCTGCCTTAGAGGTGTAAATCACGATTTTGTAGAAACAGGCATACACACCACACACCGTATGTGTGTGTGTGTGTGTGTATATATATATATATATATATATTAAGAGAAAAGGTTCCTGGCTATGAGGTTAGCTGTACGATAGAGAAGTCAAACTGAAAAACATAACAACATTTATTCTAACGTTTCGACCGGGGGCCGGTCTTTTTCAAAGGTCTTTTTCAAAAAGACCGGCCCCCGGTCGAAACGTTAGAATAAATGTTGTTATGTTTTTCAGTTTGACTTCTCTATCGTATATATATATATATATATATATATATAGAGAGAGAGAGAGAGAGAGAGAGAGAGACCGAAATAAGGGTTGGCAGCAAGAATGCCAAGGAAAGCAAAGGGGAGAATGTGGTAGGTCCCTTATTGTAGAAACAGATGCAAAGAAAGTGGAGCAAAAGTGCCCACCGGGTGGGATCCGAACCCACGTACTCCAGAATACGCGTCTGGTGCGATTACCACTACGCTACTGGCGGGGCTATTTCCCCCTCCACTTTTTGGGGTATTTATGTAAAGGTATTTTTGTTTCCTGCGCTTGGGGGTAGTAGCCAGCGCCACTCGGACTATTCGAGATGAAGGGGACCTTTCTTTCGCGTATTCTGGAGGTCGTGGGTTCGGATCCCACCTGGCGGGCATTTTTTCTGCACTTTCCTTCTGTGTTCCAAAAAAGTGCATCTGTTTCTATGGTAATAAGTGACCTACCACTTTCTCCCCTTTGCTTTCCTTGGCATTCTTGCTGCCAACCCTTATTTCTGTCTAAATTCAACGGGCCCTTCATTTCTAATTCTGATTCACTATATGTTTGTATATATATATATAGCGACCACGATTGTTGCCACAATTGTGGCCGCTACCTTATTCTAAGTTTTCTTTTCTTGTGTTCTCTACCATCTTCCAAGTTTTATTGCTCTCTATGTATGTGTATATATATATATGTGTGTGTGTGTGTGTGTGTGTGTGTGTGTGCGCGCACACACATGCATGTACATACAGTAAAACATAGTTACAAGAGACACCTGGTTATAGGAGACATTTGAATGAAGACAGTTTGGTTTGTTATCCCATGTTCGCCATGTTAGCAACATTGCATACAAGAGACCTTGGTTACAAGATACACATTTCTGGGGTCCCTTGAGTGTTTCTTGTAACAAGTTTTTACTGTATACAGCATGTGTGTTTTAGTGCCCCTGTAATCTATCTTTATATTCAACAGACGGAAGAATCAACTCGGGATTGTTTCAAACATGAAGGGTCTTAGGATGCATCGATATCTGCGGGAGTCTCCTTGAGGCGCTTCCTTCTTTTGAACGCAACAGCATCTCCCATTCGTGAGAAGATATCAACCAGAGAATCAAAAAAGAAGAAATAAGAGAAACAAAGGCCCTGGCTAATCAATAGTCGTTAAGCGACGGAGTTTCAGCCCTTCATCCCAATCTTCGGCAACGACCGCGTTCCCGGCCTCTCTCTCTCGCTTCAGAGAGTGCTTGCTGGGCAGAGTGCCAGCCCTTTTAAGCAGCCGCCTTATGAATGGCCCAGCCTTGCTCCCATTCTGTCCGCCACTTATCTTCCCATTGACGTCGCGTCACTCCCCAGCCAAGCTTACCCAAGAGGTGCTTTGGTCACGCGACCGAAGCGCCTCTGAGGAAAGATTGAAGCACTTGTAGGGGCAAAGCCCCTTATGGGCTGGGGCTTTTGGCGTCTCCTGTCAACGTAACCATCGTCTCATGTAGTCACGGTACTAAACACCGGAAAACTCGTCGCCTTGTAACGCGTGCTAAAAAAAAACACTGGAACCCTCGTTTACGCCTCGCGCTAGAGAGCTTCAAGCTTCAAAGACAAGAGACTTTTACAGCAAAGCTGCATACCTCTACCCCCCAACGGTTTCATCTCCGTTGGCAGAAACGCCAAGGCGCCAAGAGCGCACTTACACCCTGCATGCTTTGCCACTCCCCAGGTTTCACGGTAGTGGAGATGGCCCAGAAATATTTTTAGAATCCTGAAGAGTAAACTTTACATGCAGAGGGGCTAGCGTAGCTGAATAGTTAAGAAGCGCGACAAGGCACATTTTGATACATGATTTGACCTCTTTTCAGGATTCGCGATTATAGAGTTTAATCATATATCATTTAGCAGGCGACTTAACATAGCACAATATCAAAAAGATTTGCGTTAAGTCGTTGTGGGGTAGTGGGCTGGTACTTTCATAGCTTTCATTTAAATGGCACTTTTTTTTACTTCTTCTGTAGTTCCTAGAAGATATTCTACCCAGGCAATTTTTACACTGAATTCTAGTAGCGCAGTTCCTACAACATATATGACAACGGTCCATAGGGAAATTTCAACTTGAGCGGTTGCCTGAACAATGTTACACCCGTGCAGTTCCAAGAACACAATCTGCTCGAGTTATTTTTTTTTAGTAATTGTACTTCGCAGGGCTTATTTTTAGCCAATTCTCCATGACACAATAAGACTATCAACCATAAATAGCAAAACTTCAGCTGCAAAAAAAAAAAATGTCTCAATGGAAACATTTTGAAAAGCCTGAACAAGCAGGACCTAGAGCACTGGTTTTTTAAACCAAATTTTAGTTGGCTGCTGAATTTAAAAACCCGCTTTTTAAATCCATCACCAAACATGCTCACTAGTGAATGCGACGCATAATCTTCTAGGCGAGAAACTGTTAAAGCAACTGGCGTTGTAAGCCAACACTGATTGACTTAATCAATCAACAATCGGCCATTTAAACTGGAGACATCTTTCGGCATGCTGAAAACAAGTATGCAATCAGTTTTTGCTAACGCAGCTAAGTCTGAAGTTTTGTAGCATGTTACGCCGCACCATTCTGCCAAAATTTTTTGACTAAACGCCTTAAATACCGGCTAACCCTATCCACATTTGTGTTCTACAAGGACCGGAAAATGCAGTTACCCCACAGCAGTAATTTTAGCTTTCACACTGGAAAATTTTGTGCCATGAAGTAATGAGGTTGCGGTCAAAGAAAGTACAGAATATCTAATATATGTACCACGCTTGAGTGTTGATTTCCATAGATTTATTGCACTATTCAATTGATAAGCTTTCGAGTGCAGTACGATTGATGCAAAACTGACACGTACACACCAAGATACTGTTGAAAATGGATGAACCCACGGCAGAAAAATCGGTTTTGAGAAAACAAGACAGAAGATTGGAAATGTGGGCAAGAATAGCCATTTAGGAGACTCTTGAGTGCTACCTTGGTGAACATTAATATTCATACTGCAATATTTTGCAAGTGCTTTCTTTCGAACCTGTGGATTATAAATATAAATAGAAATAGTCTGTATAGTTAATTTTTGCAGCGTTTTTTTTTTCCGTAGAAACCAGGGTTTTGTTTAACATAGTTCTGACCTGCTGCTGTCCAAGTTTACACTAAGATGAAGTAAACAGGAATTAACCTGCGATAAATAAGCCCCCTGATAGCGAGTCGCAAAAAATTACAAAAAAAAAAAAAAAGCCTCCATATTTCGACGCTCCGAGAACTGCTTGGCAGCACGCAACGGAGACTTCAAAGATGTTGTGCGGTGACGTTTCTGTCGTTTACGAGCGTCAGCCTGACGCTCTAGCTCTGCAAGCTGTGACAACCTGGTCAGGAAAAAAAAAAGAAAACACGGAGCTAAATTTACCCAGCTGTTGAAGCGTACACATCTTCCGTCTTGCACCTGCCTATCTTTCGTGTTCTGTTTTTCTTGTACGGAGAAGCATGCCTTTTGCTTTCAGTTTTTACGCATCGGACGTACACCTGGCTATTACAGTATGCTGCGTTACAAAGGCTCCGGATTAGTTTCAACCAGCTGGACTTCTTTAAATGCAAAAAAATTACGGCTGCATGGACCTTACTGCTTTTTTTAAAATCTCATATGAAATACAGCCACCAGTGCCAGGAATCAAAGCCTATATTTCCTGCAGTGCAGTGCACCTTAATATACGTTTTGGTTTTAGTTTATCATCTTCATCAAAGACGAATGCTGGACTGAACTCTTTATTTCATGCCTTGCTTTCTGCTCCAAATTGGCGCAGTAGCGGTTGTCAGGCTTATTTTCTGTCCTGAAGGTTGAAAGGCTTCCCATGGAGAGGCAACGTGCAAATCTTAACTCTAAAGCCCAAAAACTGCAAACTATTTTTGCTGATTCAGTTTGGCTTGCCAGCTTATCAAGAGATGTGGTAGAGAGACTACAGCTCACAAAAAGGAAAACATTTGCACTGCAAGTCGAACAGCAAGTCAAAGGTCTTGACGTCAAGACCTTTGCTCCTCAGGGAAGCCTGCTTTTCCCCTCACTCTTTAAACAGAAGTCGCCCGTCCACTTCCCTTGATAAAACTCCAAAGCAGCCGGCAGCTGAGTTCCCAAATTCAATAGACTTTAAACCTTTACAGTCCATTGTTGGGCCCTGCTTAAAAACAACACGGTCATTGTAGTCTGCCGTTGGGGTACGCCTGACTAGCGTGTTCAAAGTTAAATTTCTCGGTTGTTGTCACCGCAATGCACCCGCATTCTTTGTATACATGATGCACCATCTCTTGAGGGATAAGTGAACTTTGTTGCAGTTTTCCTCTTTTTGCACTAGGGTGCACCACAATGTTCAGCACAGGCAGATTCCACAGCATTTTCATGAGCGCGCTGTTTGCTGAAAAGCATGGCCGCAAATTTCTCATCGTGTGCATTCTACGGTGGTGCACTTTGCAAAAGCGATGACGACTTCAGTGAGGAAGAGAATTGCGTGCCTCTATCAGTTAGCGATGACAGTGATTCGAGAGACGTGAGTGACAAAGTGAGTGACAAGAGTGACGTGAGTGAGTGACGACATTGGTGGAGACAGCACCGTGCGGATTATTACTCTGTGAGCTACGCACTTTGTCGAATGCACGCGCTGCTGAAATATCGGTAAAGGAGTTCCAAGCAGAAATGCCAGAGACAAAATAAATATCCTGCGAGTTTTTCTTGCACGGTTTGTGTTTTCCTTCGCGGCGCCAGAAACTAGCAAAATAGTGGCACACCGGGACGGCTGGAAAGTGGGTAAAAGTTTTGCACTGCAAAGGGATAAAAGGGCTGTGAAGACAAAATAAAACTATGTTCAGACTGAAAGAATGAGACTTTGGTAACTCCCTCAGCTTCATATTAGCCACGAAAAACATTTGTTAACCAAAAACACGCAAGAAATAGTGAGCAACTGAAATTTTGCGCCATAGTGACGTGATAAGAGCAGGAGTGGCGTATTATAGGATGGCACTAAAAACACTTTTTTTTAGTGTGTTAACTGTGCTTTTAGCATTCAAGTGTGCAATCAAATGGAAGTAGAGGCCTTCCTACAATCACCCAGTCATGTTTTTTGGTGGTGGTTTGGGTAGGCGGGTGCCAATCGCACAAACACGAAATGAAGTTCTGCGACGTCAAGGAAAGACCGCCACTGTACAATATGTTTTCTTCAATATCTCCATCATTTGTTTGGAGTTTACGATAAAACTGGTATTGTTGTTATCGGGAAAAAACAGCCTTTTTAATGAGCTAAACTTCTATTTTGGGTTCACGGTGCCTTTAAGATCGGTGAGCTTTTCTTTCAAGAAGTAAAAACAATAAGAAAAATGCAGGCCTCAGTCGCAGCCTTTAAAAGTGCAAAGATTCCCACAGAGAACCAGAGAAACTGCACCAGAGAAACTGCTCTGGTAGTGTTTGGCCAATGTTGCCTGGCCTGTCTTGTAGACATTCGCATGCAGATGTACTCTGGCCAAATCTGTACCTTGTTTAACTAAAATAAAAATCAGGCAGTTCAGTTTGCCAGCCAACAAAAGAAACTCCTACAGAACAATATTGTTTAGCATAAGATAAGAACCTCCAAACATGTTATGCAATTATTCTGGGGTCTGTCGGTAAAGCAGACGTCTCGTATTTTAATTATGACCAAAGGAAGGGTCAGGATAGGAGGCTAGACAATATGAAATATACTCAACAAAAGAAGCATCATGTGTGCCACAGCCCGTTTCCAACATGGGCACATCAGGATACGACAGAAAAAGAAAATGCAGCTTTCAACTGCATAAACTGCACAAGTGAATGTGTGAGCTACATTGGTTCCGGTACACTAATATCGACTACTATCTACCATTGATCTCAACTGTGTGCTCAAAGGTTCACAGAGAAATTAATTGAACCTTAACAGGTGTAAAACTCCTTTTTTTCGACGGCAAAACGTGAGGAATGTGCATCAACCGCACGTCGGTTCTTTCAATTTTTTTTTTCCCTCTCCTGAATCCATTGTGTTCGCAGCCGCACGTGAAGACCCTTCAGTGAATCCCGCGCTCGATTATGAAAACTGCTTGCGTTGAATCGAGCGGGTAATTGGCTTCACCGGCGGGCACACCGCTTATCGTTGCGCGAGACGAATCAACCGTCTCGGCACGCCGTCAGCGGTAATCGACTTCCAGAAGCTCACGCCGTGAAAGCTCGCCGGCCGGCCACTCGTAGTCCTCTCACTCCCTTTCGCAAGACCGTCGTGAAAGCGCTCGCCGTAGCAGACGACTAGGCGCAGCAAAAAGGTGATAAAAAAGTAGGTCCTGCTTTGAAACGGAGATGAGATGTCGAGTGCGGTCGTCACAAACGCCCTTTCCCAACGCGCTGTTCTTTTATTTTTTTCCGTCTTTCGCTCGCCGATTATTACGAGGAACATAATGGGCCGGCCCCGATAATGAAGGCCATCGTGCAACGCGACGACCGTCTCGCGTAGTACGCAGGGCCCGCCGCAGTCGTCTGCGACAGATCCGCAGTGGATGCCGGATACAACCGCGAGCGGTCGGTCACTCCTGTATGCGTGCTCAGCGAACCACAACCGTTTCCCCCCTCGGTCACGAACCGGGGCTTGTCGCACGCGCGTCGCTCCGTGAAGAGGCAGCAATCGAGGCGGAGCGAACATTCTCGCTACGATGGGAAAAAAATCGCTCGCGCAAGCAGGATGTCGTCTGCACCGTTCGTCGTCTGCGTTGGCGGATTGGAAGAGCAGACGACGTGGTTGGCTCAACCACTCACGCGTTGCAGCTCAAAAAGAATAAAAGAAAGGGTGTACAATAGTTTAGGATGACCTATTGGTGCATCTTTAACGTAAATTAAAAACTGCGCGAACTGAGAGACCACAAAAAGGAAGGTCCTTGTGTACTTTCTTTTTTGTGGTCGTCCCAATTCGCGCATTTTTCTAGTTTTTCTAATACGATAACCGTTCAATAAGTAGCATATAATTGCAGAGATAAAGAAACGTTAATTATAACTTAACACGGACGAAATTAACAGCGCACGCGCAACGCGGGCTGAGTCACGCGGTTGCAGAAACGCCCGTTGGTTACAAGGGCGCCCAGAAACCAGTCGCGAGCGCATGCATAAAGAAACCGCCCCGTTCCGTCACTACGTGATCGTTTATTTTCGCCCGCACCGCAGCGACGTGCGATCGCAAAGGAACAAAAAGAAACAAATCCTCCACTACATCGCGAACAAAGATTCCGCAGAGAAAGCTCGCCGCTGCAGTCTAAACAAAAACCACGCCAAGCGAAGCGTTTGGAAGCGACCAATGAAGTGACAACCCGCAAGCCAGAACACGCCGCGGTTTACGTCCGTCCGCTTTCTTTTTCGCAACGTAAATAGGGGCTGCGAGCGGCAAACACTGCGCTTCCGTGCTCGCGAAAGCAAAGCAAAAACACACCCCGTCTAACTCGAGAGGAATCTCTTGGGCAACCCTGCAAGGATGCTGGCCCGGCACTAATCACGTCCGACTACTTTTTGTTTTGCGCGAGAGCGCTACTTCTTGTGTAGATGTGTTTATTTCCGTTCGTTACTTTCTTCCTCGCACTCCCGACGAACGGCGAGCCCCTCTCTCGAATCGCGGTGGGTGCCTCTACACGCATCGGCGGTGCTGGACTCGAGGCGGAGGGCGAAACCAGCAAAGGGCAATAAAAGCGCTGCTCCGAAGCATGGCATCACCGCGTATGAAGCATACTCGCGGGAAAGCCCGATGTCGCGCCGCTAGTGCTCCGGACGAAAGTGCGCAGCGCTAAATGCACGATGTGATGCACTGGGCAGCGATCGCAGCTCAACATTAGGCGTAATTGGGGTCGGGTTTACGATGCTATCGCCAGGGGCGATCGGACCGTCACATCGGAAGGTAGTACGGGGAAGTTGTCGAGCTGCGCCGACGGCACCGAGCGGAGATCGCGCGGTGGGAGGGTTGAAAACTTATACACACCCAGAAGTAGTCGCGGAAATCCACGGTCATTTTGGAGTCATGGAAAAGGCGGGACGAGAAAAATATCCTCGCTGTCGTCGAGGGTCGAGTTCAGATTCACCGATGGCGTTGGCCAAATATCACACACACAGCATAGACACAGAACAGGGAGGATTGCATAGACAGGCAGCGGCAGCGCAAGCAGCGCGAACGAGAGCCCGAAACGAGACTCTGCGAGAAGTTGTCGCTGCCCATTGTCGTTTCAGCTGAACAAAACGAGTGTGCAGTCTCGTATCAAAAAAGTCGAGCAGAAAAACAAAGTTTTTAGCTGAGCGCAAAAAAAGTTTCTGCCCCAGTAATATTATCGTTTAATTACTTTTACTGTATTTGTGTAGAATTTTTAAGGTGCATGATGCGGCTTTTCAGTAGCTGTTACTGCCTTTCTTTTTGGGAGCCTAAATTACAGTGAAAGAACAAATTTAGTGTTCAAAAGCTACATTGACTTACAAAATTTGGTTTTTGAAGTTAATTACTACCATTCTTTATCCTTTGAAGTCTCTCTCACGAATGGCCGCCAGTTCAAAACTTTTATGGCCGTCTCACCGCAATCGGCATCGCGAGTCGCCGACGAGTCAGCCGTGCAGGAGCTCGTCAAAAATTTGCCGAAAAAACTTGGTTTCAGCGGCTCCGTACGGGTGATAAGGGCACCAATAAACGTAAGAACATCAGGCGAATCCGTATTCCTGAGTAGAAACGTAAGTGAAGGCTATGATGGCCACTGGGGCGCGTCTTTTTGTTGCTATGAGTGTGGGCATCCGCCATAAGTGAACTTTCTCTCTTGTTTTCGCAACCTCTTCCCTTCTCCCCTGCGCTCCTCCTCTCCCTTTCGCTCTGTGCGCATTTCGGCCGTGCTCGATATTTCTCCATGTGGTTGCATGTTCTTTGTCTCTCGAAGTGCGTGCTCGGCGCGTTCGTTTCACGTTTCTTTTTGTGTCGTGCGGCAAAACTTCGCAGGAAATTGTCGTGGTTGTACGCGATGTGACCCAGACTGCAGGCGACACTTGATTCGCTCCGCGAAAAAGGACAAGCAGCTAAAATTGCGCGCCTATCCTTGCTCTTACCTTGGAAAAAAAATCATTACATCTCAATTATCCGGCGAGGACGGTGAATGAGGGGGCGGGGCGAATTGGTGTGAAAGTAAGGTGATGTCGGAATTTGTAGGGCGTAAATGATTTTAAAATGATTTTTGTGTGTGTGTGTGTGTGGGCAGTGAGGAATTATTCACCTTATTTCTTTGAATCGGGTAGGTCGCAGTAGGAGCACTCACTGTCATAATACAGTTTTTGAATGGGCTAGCAATACAATTCCCAGCCTTAAAGTTCGCAGCACTTGGTATTAAAAATAGTAACGCTCCCTACAACACCTCTTTCTGCTAAAAAAATATGAAAACAGAAACCAATTTTAATTGTTTATTTTAGCTAATTGTTGCCCCAAAACTAACTGAACACATAGCAAAGGTATCTTTGCGGCATTGCACACTAAGTTCAGGCGCTACCACCCTACGGCACTTTGATGAGAAAGCAAAACATGGGAAAAAATTTTGTGAGGTCCTATGTGGTGTCAACAGACGTGGCAAGGTGAAATGGGCGGTTCTTGCATTTTAATTTTTTCCACAACTTTATTTTTCCCCTGTTTGGGCACCCAACCTCCATTTTGTCTAAGTCAAAGCACGGCATTTGTTGAAGTTATTGGAAAATACGGACAGTGCAGTACCTGTTAAAATTTTTTTTCACAACAGCGCTAGAGAAAGAACGCCACCCTGTGGTATGCCACCTGGCTAAGCCGCATCTGATAGTTTTCATCCAGTACCTGTCGAATATTGATTCCAACATCGGGTGCTCGAAGGTGCTACTATCCTGTGAAGTAGTTTAATTTAAGGGCATTCTTTCTTTATTTTCCGTGGTTTCTTGGCAATGTCTTGCTTCATAAGAAACCGCTCGGCCACAGCCGCGCAGCCGGCTATCTGCCACAACCAAGTTGGGGCCTTGCAAGCGACTACCACCTACGGAAGAGGATCTGCTGAAAAGGAAATGGTGTTGGGTGACAGACCCATCTCATCTTTTATTGTGGTATATGGCACTTAGCGGATTTCATATAAGAACGGTCTCACACATTCACATTTTTTTTTTGCTCACACAGCCAGGAGCGAACATATTGGAATGAAAAATCTGAAAAATGAACACAACTGTGTTTTTTTGAACGGATGGTGTGGTCGTCGTCTGCCGCGTGAATGAAATAATGAAGTGCCCATTCAGGGCAAAGGGAATTCATATTTGCTTAATTCAGTATGGTTCAAACCAAGATGTGGACGGAAGGCTGTCTGGTTGGGAAAACACGACAACAATTAAAAACTGACTCCGACCGTAAAAGTTTACAAAAACAAAGACTTTTCAGCTCCCGTACAGGAGCCCTGTTCACAATGAAATGAGAGGGCGTAAGATAACCGCCCCTATGTCGCTGTGAACACGACTTCTGTACGGGAGCTGAGATGCCTTCGTTTTTATAAACTTTCGTGGTCGGAGTCAGTTTTGAACTGTTAAGAGGAATCGAAAGATCATAAAAACGAAGCGAGGTCCCGATTTTTGCGAATCACAGACATGCTCTGCATTCAACGGATTGAATTTAACCCTTGGGCATAACACCACCAGAATTGTCCACTTGTTTCAGGTAGCGCAGAACCCATCAGTGGAAGAGAAAATGGAAGGAGGCGGAAAGCGCATTTATGCTTTCTTGCGTGCTGCATCCGTTGAATAAGTAGATGCTGAAAATTTCAATTTCGATTTTCCATCAAGGTAAACACTTAATATAAAAAGTTAAATACAAATCCAAAATTCAGGATTAATTCCTTTTGGGAGATAATTTGTCGCTACGCAGAATACGATAACTTTGATATGATACGATAACTATGATAAAATACTTTTTTTCAATAGCATGTATGCTGGTGGCATAATTGGGATTCATGACAAGCCTTTGCAGAAGCCTCTGTACCGTATATATTCCTGTATATCCCCGTAGATACATGTTGAGAGGTATGCGAAAGCTTATCCTTATACTGGAGTGGAGGAACGTGTTGAGGTCGCAAAGCTTCAGGGCGTATGAGCTTATGTACTGACAAACTTTTCAACTGATGAATCTGTGCAGTATGTGACATTCTGTGGTAATTATTTAATTGAATCTAGCAAGGAAAAAAACTCGGGGGTATGCACGTTGTCTTAAAAGAGACATTAAAACCATAAGATGAACTGGTCTGTCAACGTTTGTCTGAATTCCTCGATTTCCTAAGTTTAAAACACTGTACGTAGGAAGGTATAATAGGGAAAAAGGGGGCATTTCTGCCCAAAACCATTTTGTGTGCAATGTCAAATGTTTCGACGTCATAAATTTTTAATATTTTATGGCATAAAAGTTTAAAAGTGCATTGATGAATCTTGTACATGTGCTCACAAATGTGCAAACAGCATGTTTGCACACTTTTTGTGAGCAGTTTTCACAAGTACTGCTATGAGTCTCTGCTGCCATACGATCTTCAACGTTTCACTCCTCTACGAAGAGGTACCGTGTGGAACTATAGCGGAGGTACCGTAAAGAGGAATTCATGTCTTAGTTGGTATTTTCTGAGCCAAAAAAAACCCTTTTGTCACCGAACATGTTCCCCTGAAATGATTTCACGAAAGCCCAGTCTCAGTTTTATAAAAAATGTGATTTCCCTTACAATTTTTTTGTTCGTTTGTGGTCATTGATGGCGTAACTTGTCAAGGGACAAAAAGAAGATAATTGGTCAGGTAACAAGCTGTGACAACCTCTGTCTCCATCAGTTCCCCAACATTAAAGGAGCCATGAAGAGAAAATGCAAGTTGGTTTTATTCGAAAGATTTCGTGTTTTATAGTGCCCCCAGCGCTTGTCCGGATACAAACGGTGCTTTATTCACTGAGAAATTAAACAATTTAGGTTAAAATTTTGATTTTCCCGCTCAATCGTGCGTTTTCGTGGCCCCAAGTGACATCACGGGAACCGACCGCTCTGCAGCCTAGAGTACCTTCATTCACGCATCCGCCGTACAGGGTAGAGACACGTAACGCTGGCGCCGCCATGTTCGGTTGCTCGCTCGCCGCCGAAGCAAGTCATTGTGTCAAAACCGCGCTAAAATTATCGCCACAACGCGGTTTACTGAAGAAGTTTGAATCATATTGCCTGTTTCGCGTTGCTAGGTCTCGTGGGAAACGAAAAGAATAACGCGTTGAGCCCGTTGGCCCAATTGCGGCGGCACGGGACCGTTCAAAGGTTGTCTCCACCCTGTACAGCGGTGTTGGTTTGTTCCCACGTTTCTTTACATTACCCGAACCTAGATGGCGCCACCATACCGTGGCAAGCGTTTGGTTTGTTTTTGCCCGCATTTAAACCTGGCTTGTTTTTGTTCTGGGAGAAAATATTCGTTCCCTGAAACAGTGCTCGCTCGACAAATGGGGTCACGTAAGACACCGTTGCTTGCGTCAATCGGCCAGTGTCGTCTGAGACAACCCCAAGCCTCGTAGTGCTGTGCAGCTAAACCAAAGCATGCTGTGCGCAGTACGAACAGCAGAACGCATCAGTACTTCTATGTTTACATGTGCTTTCGTAACTTCCACTGTTTGTCCCATCATTCTTATTGCTTTGTAAAGAATGTGCCCTAAATTTAAGCGCAAATCGCTCGTTCGTCTAGTTTGTAAGCTCTACCTAATTTGCGTCTGCTTCTGCCAGCCTCCGCCAATCGCAGAGCTTAGCCCATGTGACATCACAGGTTCTGTTGCGGGAAATGAGCTGGTGGGTCGCATGACCATTCCCGTTTTTCCTAATTATGTAGCTTATTTGAGCGAAGTTTACGTTAAAAGTGGTGTCAGTATGATTCTAACGAGACAATCTTTTGAATGAACCAAACTTGTGTTTTCTCTTCATGGCTCCTTTAATTCTGTCCACCATCTCCCTCACCAAGTCGCATGGTCCGTTACCGCAAATGTTTACTAACAGGCCCAGTTATCGGTCCTGTTTCAGTAGTCTTCTGTTGGCCTTCCCTCCATTCTCCAACAGGACGGACTTCCTGCTGCTGGACTACAAACGCGATGGCTCA
Source organism: Haemaphysalis longicornis (assembly GCF_048455015.1). Taxonomy (NCBI): domain Eukaryota; kingdom Metazoa; phylum Arthropoda; class Arachnida; order Ixodida; family Ixodidae; genus Haemaphysalis; species Haemaphysalis longicornis. Next base: position 78,187,556 of record NW_027526225.1, on the reverse strand, counting down.
GTTGGAGCTGGACCCGCTGTTCCTCAAGGCCCTCCGCTTGCTCCACTCCAAGGCCAAAGACTCGGCGGAGCAGCTCAGGCAGCTCATTGAGGACACACTGGTGCAGAGGCAGGGTGCCACTGGTGGCACCACTGGAAGGGACACCAAGACTCTGCTCACCACCATCAAGCTGGCAAGCGTTTTACCCTCTTCCTCTATTGACATGGTTCCTTCATGCTTTGAATGGGGGCCCTTAAAGAAGCGATGAAACAAAATCTAACTTTGTTGACATTGAAAAAAACTAGCCTTTGGTAGTTCACTTAGCACTACTCCTGCTACAAGAAACGTTTTTTAACCGAAAAAATGCAATAAATATTGTAAAAATCTTGGGCCATCTCCACTAACGTGAAACCTGGGAAGGGGCGAGGCATGCAGTGTATAAGTGTATTCTTGGCGCCTTGGCGTTTTTGCCCACGGATATGAAACTGTTGGGGTGGGGTGGGGGGGTAGAATATGCAGCCCTGCTGTAAAAGTCTCTTGTCTTTGAAGCATGAAGCTCTCTAGTGCGAGGCGTAAGCGAATGTCCTGGTGTTTTTTTAGAACGCGTTACATTCTAGCGTGAGGCGTAAACGAGTTTCCCGGTGTTTTAGTACTGTGACTACAGTTAAACCTGGATGTAACGAACCTCTATGTAACGAATTCCTGGATTTAACGAAGTTTTTCACTTCCCCATTTCCCCCTTTATTGAGGCCCATGTGTTTGCGACCTCTATGTAACGAAGGAGTTGCAATGGTTAACCTGGATGTAACGAATTCGCTACGCTGATGAGTCAGTTTCTTGCCCTTTTTCTGAAAAATCGGCTGGCGAAATGCACTAATTTAGCGAATTTCGCCCGCACCGCAATCTCTAGTGCGTTTCAACGTGAGTGCGGTGTCGGTTAGATGCTAGGCCTGCCTGTCGGTGTGTAGTCGCGTGTGTCCCCTGATATCTGTGGTATGGGTTCGCGGATGATTTTTGCTGCCTGAATACGAAAAGATTTGTCTTTTCAAGACAAGCTCGCAATTTTAAATGGCGCCTCCGCCGGCGATAAACGTCACCGCCCGGTACAGTGTCCCAGCTAGCATCCCTTCAACAATTTTGACTGCAGAAAAGAGCATGGAGTTCGCGAAAAGGCGCCCTTTCAGCACAAGTCTGGTTCTTGAAACGCGTTAGGCACCGAAAAGTATCAAAAAGGAAAAGTGATACTTAGTTACTTTTTGTGAATTCGGGGGCCGTGTAGTAGCAGCAAGCGCAAATCACGCAGTTTTTCAGTGTGAAATATCCTTGAACAAGGCTGAGTTCAGCACTACTGATGCCTAGCACATTGGTTTCGTTTCTGCTTCATGCCCGCGAGCTTTAGCTCGAAACCTGCATGTAACGAAAACCTGGATGTAACGAAAAAAAGCGAATTTTTGTCAACTTCGTTATATCCAGGTTTAACTGTACATGAAACGATGATTACAACGACGACAGGAGACGCCAAGCACCCCAGCCCCTACGGGGCTTCGCCCTTAAATCTTTCAAACTTTGCGCCACAGTGGTGCAATATGGGTAAGGGTGACGTAATAAATGCCAGCAATAAAAACATAGGCGTGTTAACCGCACATTACCGTTCAAGTATTATTTTTATTTTTCATTTATTGATACTGCAGTCCCACGTTGGGATTTTGGTGGGTAGGTAGAAATGATGAGAACATCACGGTAAGGCAAACGACAGATACATAGGTACACAAGAAAAAATAAAGGACATAATGTCAGCACTAAGTTAAACACGATGTGCACAAGGTGAGTGAAGGCTGTTGTACCTGGGTGTTAGTAAGTTAGTTCCATCCAGTAATGGTCTGCAGAAAGAAAGAATATTTAAAAGCATTCTTGCGTGTACGAAAGGGAGTAAAGGTCATTTATTGACTTTGTCTAGTCGCGTACCCCGACGAAAATGTTATGTTGGAAATATCTAATTTTAGTGGCCTTTTACTAGTCATACGGTAAAGCGGAACTAGAGGCCCCGCACAACAATCACCCAGTCACGTTTATGGTCGGTGGCTTGGGCCAGCGGCTGCCCATCGCGCAAACAAGATTCTGTGACGTTGTAAGTACCTGTCGAGAAAGTGGCTGGTAGATTTTCTTCAATGTCCCAACTTTTTATTTGACATTTGTGGTAAAATTGGTATTATTGTTACCAGGACAAACTAGTCTTTTTCATAAACCAAACTTGTTAGCGGCGAAGCCCTTGTAAGGCTGGGGCTGTTGGCGTCTCCTGTCATCATCGTAATCGTTGTCGTAATCGTCGTTCCGTGTAATGGCGGCACTAAAACACCGGGGAACTCGTTTACGCCTCATGCTAGAACATAACGCCTACTACATAAACACCAGGACACTCATTTACTCCTCGCGTTGGAGCGCTTCGTGCTTTAAGGACAAGAGACTTTTACAGTTAAGCTGTACACCTCTACCCCCCAACAGTTTTATCTCCATTGGCAGCAAAGCCAAGGCACCAAGAATACACTGTATGCTGCTCCCCACCCCAGGTTTCACGTTAGTGGAGATGGCCCGGGATTTTTTTTGTCTTCGTGGCCCGTTTAAACTAAATCATTTAATCCCATCTGCCAGCCGCAGTATATTACGTTTTACAAAATCACTGTCCAAAATTATTTGTGCAGGTGGCGCGGAGAGTAGTTTTGCAGTTCAGTCATCTTCAACTTATTCTTCGCTTGTCTTGGGACAAGCAGGCGATGGATTAGCATTTTTGGTGCAACATGTAGTTTGCAGTTGAATTCTTTTTAATAGAAGGCAGACAACAGGTGCACCACAAGAGTAACCAAATGATTACTCCGAAACGAAGTCAGGCCTGTAGAGGAGGGGTTAAAAAATCTAGGTTGGGGCAGACTGGGCTTCTCTTCTGTGATAGACATGGACAGACATGGACAGATTGGCGTTCGTAAACAGTGAGGGATGTGAACCCTAACAACACGAAAAGAAAAGTGCCTGGATGTCGAAAAAAAAATTTATATCTTTGGTTTTGTATGCCTTTTGTGGAGGCTGTACATGTGCCGTTCTTGCAAGTAAGGACCGGAAGACGCGTTCAACTTGCTTAGGTGTAGACCTAGAGCCAGTATTCGCGCCTTGCGGCTAGTGTCCACTAAGAGCATTGAAAGACATTGAAAAATATTTAGGGCAGCAATGTGCCACTGTTAGCAGTACAGAAAAAAAACGAAAAGAAAATATAAAACATTTCATCTCATTTATTTCGTCTTGAAGTTGAGAGGGCATTACATAAGGGTGGAGGGGTTTTTTAAAGTACTAACTAGCATGCGTAATAAATGCTAAGAATAAGACAACGAGGAAAAGGAAAATTAAGTGGTAAAATGCCACTCAAGGGAGCAAACATTGCTATACCGACTGAAATGGGGAGGGTACTATGCAAATGCCATTAGTGAGGTAATATGACCGCTTAGTTCTTCACTTTTTCAATTACAATACAAAGCTTTATCATCTGGTAGTGTTGGCCAAATTCTTATGGCGGGCAAGTGTGGTAATTTCTATCTTTTGCTATCTGGAAGATTTAATCTTTTGCTGTTTTTTTCCTACCTCCACTCTGCAGGAGAGCGATGGCAGGGCACACTTGTTGGGTCGACGGCCGTCGCCAAAGCAAGAGTTTGGAGCGGGCAACAATGGAGGGGCAGGAGGGGGTCCCCCCGCACTCTCGGCCGTCCGGAGTTTCCCCTCGAGTGAGGGGGAGTCGAGGCGGAAGGACCCCCCGCCACTCGAGTGCAAGCCGCCCACACTCACTCCGTCCGCGACACCCAAGCCCGACACCCCGTCCCCCGTCTTGGAGGTGAGTGGGGAAGTGTGGATTCTGTTGGCTTGGCTTGGCTCGGCCTACCTTGGCTTAGTCGCTGGGACACGGCTTTTCATTTCGTCTACCGCACAGAAACAGCCGTTCCTCCACAGCACAAAGCGTCGCTTAAAGACGATGATTGTCTGCACACTGCGTAACACAATCTAAGACATCCCAAACCACTGTTATTTACAGAAAAATGGGTACAGATATTGATTTAAAACATTTTACTCAAAATATTCTCAACTTGAAAAAAAATTAAAAACATGCAGGATTGCAGGCCCTCGATCTCAGGAGTTACAATACAAACCAAAGACTACCCAAAGCCACGAAGATTGAACGATGGGCCTTCTTTAGCAGTTAGTCAAAAGAGCATCCCTAGTGTTAAAAGCGAGCCACTAGATGGTGCTAAGCACTTTCACTTTTGTGTTGTATACAAAACAGAATGACATGGCCAGGATTTGCCTAAAGGGACCACGAAAGACAAAATACAAACATGTTTAATTTGAAAGAACCATCCTTTGATAACTCAGTTAGCTCCGTTCTCTCCACCACATGCATTTTTTTAAAACGTAGATATTGCAAGAAATAGGGAAAATTATCGAATTTCACGCTACTTGACATCAGCAGTGATGCAAGGGAAGGAACACTAAAAACATAGTTACCGGTGTGTTGACTGCACCTTAGCGTACAAGTGATACAATCAAGTGGAACTAGGGGCCTGAATGCAATGGCACAGTCATGTTTCTTGGCGGTGACCTTCAATCACACTAACAAGGTGTACTGTGAAGATGTCGCAAAAACGTGGCTGGTCGTTCACCACTGCTTCGTCTGATTTCCTTAATATCGAAGTTATTTGTTTGAACATCGTGGGGGCAAGGCAGTCTTTCTTAATGAACGAAGCTTGTATTTGTATTTTGTCTTTGTGGCCTCTTTGGGGCCAACCCCATAAGGCCATACCGCCTCCATAGGGCCAACGGGCCGTAAAGTGACCCCTTGTTTTAAAGACTATAGTCTTTCTTGGGCTGCTTCAATGCAGAAATTTTGGTCTGTCTGTATGTCTGTCTGTGACTCGATTCAGCCAGCCGGCCAATGTGAAACAGAAGCTGCGCAATCGTCTTATATACCCACAGTCAAATCTATACGTCTAAGTCCGGTGTCAGTGTTCATACTTGCCAACATTGTTGAACAAGAACAAGGTATTACGCAAATATAAGGCCGAAAATCAATACATAAGTGATATTTGCAGTGTTCCTTTATTCAAAAATTTACGGATGCAAATAAAATACTACATCAAGTGCAGAAAACAGTTGCCTGCTGTTGCCCACGCTACCTGGCGGCATTTACAAAAAATTAGATGAGAACAGCAACGAAAGGTTCCACTAGGTAGGTTCCACGTTCCGCTTGGAACGCTCGTGCAGTAGGGTGGCTCGATTCACGCACGTCTCCGCTGTACAGCAGCGCTGGCAGCGAGACACCCAACCGGGAGCAGCGGAATGCGGTAAATTTAATTTGACTTGAGCAAACCTCTAGCGTGCTAACTTGGGAGGAACGAGACGGGAGAGGAACAGCATGGGAGGTGAGCGGGAAAGAGAAAGGAGGCATTTACTTGCCAGGGGAGCCAGTCGACTGTCGTCAGTCGTCGACATTTGCAAGGAAAGGAGCAGATACGCGACCAATTTTTTCCCCCGGTTTCTGTTCTTCTGCTCAGCCAAGTCAATTGTGGTAGTAGCTGTGACATGCTCGCCCCTCGATTGGTTGCCTTGCATCAACTGCACAGGTGAGCGGCCTACTAGAACCGAAGCGCGCCCGCACGGAGTCCCCCCAGCTGGCATCGTCCCAGTCGGTGTCGTCCCAGTCCGTATCGCCGGTCAGCCGCGTTGCTTCATCATCCTCGCCCGATTCAAGCAGCGACGGGGAAGACTTCACCGTTGACATGGGTCAGGTCTGCATCATGTGCAAGTGAGTAAAGCGGTCTAGCATCTCTACGGGGTTAATGATTCTGATTCCTTTTTCGAAAAAATTCACGGAAACTTAGAATATGAAGAGAGGTAATGCGCATATTTATAACGCAGTGTCTAGAGTGCCGTTTGACGGCACTCTAGCTGATCGCTGCAGGCATGGCTAGAGTGCCATCCGACGACATTAGACTATATAAGACTAGGCAAGCTCCGGCAAAAGCGTCTGTCGTTTTAGTGCAGACGATCCGTCTTAGCTTCGTATTCCCGTGGACGGAGGTTCGATACTGACTCAGCCTTGGCTGTTTTTTGTTTTAATATTTAAATTGAACGATAATTTTATGGCTTTGGTTTGTTTTGGTGTTTTAAATGATTTCATTGTGTACATTAGGTCATGTTATGTTATGCTTAGGTTAGGTTGTCTACCTTTACGTTATCTAGAGTGTAGTTCCAGATGCGGCAATTTTGTTATAAAACGCCAGCGGACGTCAACATAGTGCAATGCTTACAATACCGTCGGACTACACTCTAGACACGGCCTATTTATAAACACAGACACTCCTGTTATTAGCAGATAGGAAGGCTTAGGTTGGTTTCTATGTTAATGTTTCTATGGTTTTTATGTTAATGCGTACAAAGTGTACAGGATAATTACTGTATGGGAGCTGTGGATCCTTCTCCTGTATTGTATAAGCCGTCCCGTAAAATGAGACCAGTGAGGCACAACTAAGGCTTAATGGGGGACACTGGTGTTAGAACAACTTCTTTTAATTTTCAAGTAAACTCTGTGAAACTTAAGTCTTGCAGCTTTTTTCCTGCTGATTGCAAATGTGCCATTATCTTTTCAGCTGGTTAATTACCTCCCAAGATAATTAGTAAAAACTAGCCATTTTTGGCTAAACAATAGACAAAACAGTGTTGGTCATAAAACTGTAATCTTTATATTTTCCAATACTATGAACCCTGTGAATGCAATAATCAAAGCAGTTTTTTGATTCATTGCTTGGAAATAATTTTAAACCTTGGTGGTTGAAATGGACACTCAAAATGGTTCCTTGCCACTGGTGCCACTAAGCTTTGGAAAATAAAATTTGGATTATTGGAAAATATAAAGATTACAGTTTTATGACCAACACGTTTTGTCTGTTGTTTGACCAAAAATGGCTAGTTTTCTCTAATTATCTTGGGAACTAATTGACAAACTGAAAAAATTATGACACATTTGAAATCAGTGGGAAAAAAGCAGAAGACTGACAAGTTTTACAATGTTTACTTGAAAATTAAAAGAAGTTGTTTTAAGACCAGTGCCCCCCCTTAATAGCCTTCTATATGCAATGCGTACAAAGTACTGTACGGGAGCTGCTGATATAAGCCGTCCTGTAAAATGAGACCAGTGAGACCTGACTAAGGTTTAATTAGTCTAAACCAGCAACTACAATTTTTTTTACTATGACCAAGAAATGGTGTCACACTGATGCATCGCATTTTGCATCCAGCCTCGTTTCAGTATTTCGTTTGGTTATTTATGAAACTCTGAACCAACTTGCAGCCAGCAAGATGTGACTGCCAAGAACCAGCTTATTGAATGCCAAGAGTGCCACTGTCTGTATCACCAGGTGAGTTCCACTGCCAGAAGGCTTGATGCCGATGGACCTTGTGCATGATCATCTGAAAACGGAAACTCTCGTTTTTGCGCCGGCCAACGCAGGAGTGCCATCGACCGCCCGCAACCGACTACGACGTCAACGACCCCCGCCTCGTCTGGTACTGCGCGCGGTGCACGAAAAACATGAAGAAAATGGTGAGAGGGAACTCACCAGCTCGGCGCACTGCGAAGTTAGTCATGGTACGGCGAAGTTTGATGACGTATTGTTGCTTGCGACTAGCTTTGTGGGTGACTGGCTTCTCCGGTCCTGAAAGCTTTAAAGGGGCCGTGCAGACAAAGTACAAGTTTGTTTTATTTGAAAGATTTCATGTTTTATAGCGCCCCAGCGCTTGTTCGGCAGCAAACGATGTCGTATTCACTGAGAAATTAATCAGTTTAGGTGAAAATTGATTCTTCCGCCAAATTGTGTGTTTCCTTGATGTCTGCCATGAAGTCATAACAGCGGGTATTCAAATGAATTTCCAGTGCGACATTGGGCTCTGCAGCCTTGCTTATGTCAGTCGTCCCAGATGGCACCACAATACTCAGCGGCAGGCCTTCATCCGCCGTTGCTTCGTTATTTTTACCTTATTTGCACCTGGCTTGTTTTTGTTACGGTAGAAAGTAATCATTTCGGGAGACATGGGCTGTGCTGGACAAACAGGGTCGCGTAAACAATGTTGCTTACGCCAATCGGCCAATGCCGTGCAAGACAACTCCAAAGCGGCGCACTGCTGTGCAGCTAAAACAAGCATAGCGCGCCCAGTACCAACAGCAGTGCACATCAGTACTTCTATGTTTACATGTATTTTCGTAACTTCATTATTTACTCCACCACTCTTACGGCTGTAAAATGAATATGCATTACATTTAAGTGCAAATAGCTCATTTGGCAAGCTTATAAGCCCTGCCTAAATTCCGTTTGCTTTTGCCGGCCTCAGTAATCCCACGGCCGGGCATGTGACATCATAGGTTCTGTTGCAGGAAATGAGCTAGTGGGGTCGCATGGCAATTTCCCTTTTTAGCTTATTTGAGCGAAGTGTGCATTAAAATTGGGGTCAGTATGATTCTAACGAGGCAATTTTTCGAATTAAGTAAGCTTGTGTTTTGTCTGCATGGCCCCTTTAATGTCAGTAGTCTTGTGCTTTGAACTTCATTGGCGGTGATTGGCACAGGCAGTAGCTCCAATAAGTGCCATAGGTGGTTGCTTTTTCATATGTTCCTATTAGGATATTGCATGGGTCGACATAGTGGCAAAGTCAGTTCTTTTTATTAGTATTATTTAATTTTTTTAGTAAACCCCTTGCTTATTTGCATGAGGGCCACATCTTGTTCAGTTTTCTATAATAAAATGAAAACTATTGTCATCTATCGGAGTCCCTTTTGCGGCGACCAGTGATTACATCATAGAATAGGGACGCTGTCTGTCAGGGTGGCCAGAAGCGGCTGAGGAAATGAGCAAATAATTGTTGCAAAAGGAACCCAAAAAACACGGAGCAGCTTTTGTGAAGAAGCCCAAAAACAGGCAGGAGTTCCATAAATGCGTAGACCCTTCGAGGGGGTTTAAAAGTAATAATATGAGAGGAAACTAAATGAAATACGATTGGGAAGTAAACATTACATGCTTTGTATCGCAATAATATGCAGAACTATGTACGAAAGCACCTATTCACTTTTTATCGTAGCCACCTAGGTATAGTCCACCCTTCTCAATGCTCCTTTTGTCAGTAATGTGTTTACTCCAGTGCGTAATTAACTCACTTTTTGATTCCCCATCGTATCTTTCGTGTCACACCTCAAATACAAACATTCTTGCATGTCTCGGATTCACCTGTAAAATTCTCAGCTCCCGTTTTGTCCGAACAATGCACATTTGTCGAATTGAAACGCTGCAAGATCTTTGCGGCCAGTTTTAAGTCCTGACGGCAGACACCTTGAAACTTGAGGCCATAACGTATAAGCAGGATGCTGCTCAACATGGAATTCTTAAGAGTATTGTGTCAGTAGTGCGACATCATCATCATCATCATCATCACGTTTTTATGTGCGAGAACCGGCGCTCGATGTTGGCAGTGCTGACGGGCATGCCATCAATGACAAAGCGAAGTCTGCGATTTCCGTGAAACAGCTTTCACCAATTGCATCCGTGAAATCTAACGGTTGTACCCAGATTGGTTTTCAAGTTTTTGACGAAGGATGCGCTAGAGGATGTGGCGACCACTGCAATAACAATATTTTTACAGAAAATTCGAATAAGCCCGAAAAATCCGACAAGAGGCTAAAAACATCTACAAGCGACTTGGTGAAAAAAGAAGCCCAAATCCGCTTATAATAAGTGGAACTGGCAACCCTGCCACCTGTGTCAGTATAAAAACGCACCACTTTACCTTCCGCAAAATATCATCTATTGTGTCGTTTTGGTAAAAATTGCTGCCATTCCACGACATCCATTCACCAGCCTCTGCAACGATCGCTTGCGTAGGGGAAAACTGTTTTTATCTGATTTCAATGTGACCAGAGGGGTGCGGTTGCCAACAAATCAAGGCCCTGCATGAGATATATGGACCTTTTGATATGCGGCTTACGCATAAATACTTGAGGGACTCAACCTTGAGCGCTGTTTGTTGAGTGTGTTGTACTTAAAGGGGCCCTGCAGCACTTACCATCAACTACCAGGAATGTATTTTGGGGTAAAGTCTATTGTCCCAGCAATCTCCTCTGGCAAGAATTATGAAAATCTGTTCACTATCACCGAAACTACGCGTGATGAGAAATCATGCATAATCGTTCCCTCTCAACTCGACTGCAGACAACGCGACGAAAGCTGCGCGCTCTCTCTCCTGGAGAGGGGTGCGGCTCGCGGCGTCTTCTCCTGCGGCCTTCGATATATGAAAGGCCGGGGAGTTTTCCCCTTTTCTCCGAAACGTGGAGGAGTCTATTTCCGGTTAGGTGCCACAAAAAAGGAGGCATGGCTCCCTGCTCGCAAGCGCACGCTCGGGCTGGTAGGGCGTCTTTGAAGCAATAAACGTTTGTTGTCGAGTGGTCTAGTTGAAAGGGAAGTATTGAGCTCATCACTCAAACTCCGCACGCACTCAAAACACAAAAGAAACGGCAAAACTGTGCCTACAAGTTCGTATACAACGCCGACGACGGCAGATTGTCACAGGAAATGCGAGAAGTAGGCCCGCGAAGTTGACCAATGACAGCAGATCGGACAGCCATGGCCTCAATGATGCCATGCCAGGGGTGTATAATGGGAGGGGTGTATAATGAACTAAAGAGAGCGCGGTTGGTTTTTCCGCGTCGTTCACGGTGATTTGCATGCTCACCGCTTCATGTGCACGTGTAATATTTGGCTCAGGTATTCCTGGCAGTGTAAGCTAAGCGTTGTGCAGGTTTACTAGCACTTCTCAAAGAGTGTTCAGGGTCCCTTTAAGTGTAGTAGCTCCAAATGGTTTTATAGCCTGCGTACAGCTCATTGAGTCTTTACAGTTAAGGCTGAATTTGGGCTAGTTGGTGTTGACCTGAAAACGCGTTTTGAAGTAATTGACTTATTTCTGCATGCGTTAAAGCTCCTGTTTGACTGGGAAATGTCAATTTGACCCAGCACCTATCGTGGTGTCTTAGAAGTCTTTCTCAACAAACTTGTTTATTGGGGGACAAGAAAAGTATCGTCTCGAAACATGGGAAAGAGCAACATAACAATGCGGCAACACTGCTCGTAGCACTCTAATCAAGAGTGATCATAGTAATCAAGAGCAGTCATTGTAATCTTAGAATCATAATCTAATCAGGAGCTATTGCTCGCTTTTCCAGCACAATACTCCATCACTGCCTCGCACGTAAGTTGCGTTCCGCTCCGAGAACGTTGCGCGCACTTAGCTTGCAACCTGAAATTTCAGCACAAGACTGGAAGTTAGTTTTGTTTTGACAAGCTCAGTTATAGATTTTAAAATGAGGCGAAAAAGTTTAAATACCAGGCACCAGAGAGATTTTTCCCTTTGGTGGGGCTTCTAGCTAAACTGCATGCCTCTCGGATTCCTCCCTTGCTTCGTGTAGGCCATCAAGCCACCCAAGCCGCCCTCCAAGGCGCCGTTTGGTGTTCCTCGCGAACTCACCCCACCGAGCAAGCCAGACACCCCGCCGCCACTGACCTCCCAGCCTTTCAAACGCTCCGAACTCAAGGTGGGCCAAGTGCGTGTGTGTGTGTGTGCGTGTGCGTTTGTTGTTACAGGACGTAATGTATGCTTGGCCTTGCATTATTTATATATGTACAGTTGAGTCCACTTATAGCAATACCATTTATAACAAGATATCGGATATAACGATGGACAAATACGGCACTGTCCACTTCTGTATGCGTCGTGTGGTAAAATAAACTGCTTATTACAATGCTCCAGTTCCGCGATATCGGATATAACCATTGAATCCGGTTACGCCGTGCACCAAAAATGCAAGCTGCCGCCGGCATCCGCGCCGACTGTGCCGGCGGCATGCGCTGCAAGCCGCAGCGTGCTTCGCATATTTTCCACTCCTCAGAAAACGAGTGGACTGCGCCGTTTACAAGGAAGCGAGGTGCAGAAGGGAGCAGTTTTCCTTCCGAACACCCCTCCCGGCGGCGTCGCTTTGACATCGTCCTTGCGCCTGCTCGTGCGTTTGCTTGATGTGTCACGTGCGTGCCACTTTGGATTTGACTGGGTGCCTCTTCAACTGCCTCCGTTTTTCCGCGGAAGGGACGGCAGGGCTGACGTTTTGGAAACGTCTGAGTGTCTCACTGAAGAGGCGATCGTTGCGTGGATACGTGCTGCGGGCAGCGGCGACAGTGACGATTATGATGACACGGTTGCGCAGCCTACTCGGGTAGCATCTTCGCAGGAGGCTCAATGCATGATACAGTCCATCAGAGTCTTCACTTATGCCAAGGACCCTTCGCTCAGCTAGTATAAGCACTTATAGATGCTCTTGAAAAAGATGTGTGCGAGCTTCGCGTGCAGCAAACAAAGCTGACCGACTGTGGCTTCTTTTCTGCAAATTAGTAATACGACTTTGCTTGCATGCGAATAAAATGTTCTGGTCTCTGTTTCGTCTTTTTATTTTGCAACCCGTGTACAACAATTATCAGTTATAACGATGAGATTTCCTTGGCACTCAGGTATTGTTATAAGTGGACTAGACTGTACTGTTCATACGTACTGTACATATTGTTCGTACGTACGCACATATGCCGTTATATGTTGTCCTCATCATTTCCTACTCCTTGCAAGAGACGATAGGGCTATCCCCAAGGCCTTCGATCCATGTTTCAAGCATGTGCATTGAGGTACAGAAAACAGTGATGTTTGTGGTGCGCAAAGTTGAGCAGAAAATTCTAAGCATTTCCCATAATTTTTATAGCCTACACTGGTTACACTAAGCAAGTGTGAGCTCAACACGGTGGGAAGACAAATGCATGTGGTGTTGCGCTGGCTGTACTGCACTAGTGTCGCCAGAAATTGCCCTTCTGGCAAATCGTCCTGCTCCTCTCAAACATGAGCAACAGAACTGGGGGTGCAAATGTGGTTTTGCTCTTTACGAGAAGCGGTGCCAGGGTTAGCCATTTATTTTACGCCTGGTGGCTGTCAGAAGTGTTGACTATCCCAATGTCCTCACTAGCTAGGTATGGTATCTTTCTGGTAGCTCGTTCGCATAATATTTGAACAGCAGGCCTGGGGTTATCCATGAGCTTTTTTTGCGCTGCATTGTTTTAAAGTGCCACCAAAAAATAAGAGAAAGTGAACTGTCTTTATCCCATTTTCTTGTATCCAGGTTCCCGCATTATCGTCCTCTGCCGGTCCAAACAAGCCCATTGGTTTGGCCGGCCTCGCAGCGAACCTGAGCAAACCGAAGCCCCTGAAACCCACCTGCCCCCCAGTGCTACCCGGGAAGCCCCTTGCCGCCACATTCCAGAACCTCTCGAGCCTCGCGTCAGCCGCCGTGGCCATCAAGTCAAGCTCCTCCTCCTCCTCTTCATCCTCTTCTGGAAGCTCCAAAGGAGGCAACGGCGGGAACGGCAGCCCCGCGTCCACGGGTTCCGGTCCGTCGCCGCCGACGCTAGCTCCGGCAGCCAGCGGCGGCGGAGGCAACGGCAAGTCGACGTCTTCGTCTTCTCTCCTCATGTCTGCTGACAAGCGGCTTCAGATCATGAAGAAAAAGGCTGCGGCAAAGATGCAGGAGAAGCGACGAGTGACGTCGAAGTAACGCAGACGGCCGCTCCCTCCGACGGACCAAACCCCCACAGCACTTGGATGCTCCGAGCACTCGCATGCGTCAGCCACCCGGAGGTATCAGCCACCCGGAGGTACCAAGCACCCGGATGCATCAAGCACTCGGATGCATCAAGCACCCGGATGCATCAAGCACCCGGATGCATCAAGCACTCAGATGTTCGGAAGACGTTTCAAGCACCAAGATGCATCGAGCACTCGGATGCATCGAACGCCCAGATGTTCACAAGACTCCGAGTGCGTCGGTTCTGCCTTTCCGGCCTTGCTTCGGCGGCCGATTGACAGCTTCAGCCTGCTCTCACCGGCTCAACACCATCTGCCGCATTTGATGTGTCTCTAATTCATTTAAGGGAACGGCGCACGCGCCGTGGTGCAAACACCATGGCACAAGAGGGCGGCTTTGCCGCGAGTGTCAAGACGTCGGCTGTAATTGGTAATTCAGCCTGCCTGACGCCCAGAGTGGTTGGATCTGATGTGGACGTTAGCTTCCAATTCCTGGCAAGATTTGGCTCTGCTAACGAGGTGCTTAGGGTCAGTAACTGCACCGGGCAGCAGTACGGATCGCTCTGGAGTAACCCCGGTGTAGTTGTATAGTAACTGACACCACTCGGTTGTAGACACAAAACACGTTGCTTTGGGCCGTGCTCTTTATTCGAGGTCTGCTGCCAGAAGTGGAAACATTTTAGAACGACATCCATCGTAGCAGGCAGAAAAGCTCAACCCAGGAATAAGTGTTCATACGTTGATGAACGAAGACTCCATGCATCAAGATCGACATTGTGAACTTCCCCATCGTCCGCACGTGGAGCGGTTGAAAACGTGGAGTTTTTTTAAGGTGCACTTGCTTTTATTTTCTGTTTCACAGCTGGAAGAGCTTCGTCGCCTCAGGCATTCTTTGTCGAATGACTGCGTGCTTCTACCTTGATCTCGACCTTGCGTCTTCTGGTCGGTTTTGGTGTGGGTCCCACCGCGCACCTTTGATCGTGAAAGCTTTGGCCCAGATTTATGGATTGACACTATGTGGTGCCACGAAGATGCATCAAGCACCTTAGACGACACTCGTGAACCAACTTGCATGCCTTGTCGCCATTCATCGTGGAAGCAACTCGTCTTTTGCTGCTCTACGTTGTCCGTGATGAAATCCCGATGGACTCGCGCTCGTTACGTAGCTATCTGTGCGAGGGGGGGTTGGGAGGTTTAAGGTTTACAGCACGCACGTACGAATTGTCGCATACGATGACTTGCACTGTGTCCCACTTTGACGCACCTGCCTGAACTGTTGAATGCGTCTCTAGAAATCTTCTTCGCAACTTTAAGCACAATGCGCCGAGCATTGACCTCGAAGATGTATGTGTGGAACTATACATAAGGGGCACGTTTTGTTTTTGTTTTTTAGTTGTGCTAGCTTTAAGCGGAACTTACTTGCTTTGTCCCCGACGAACAGTTTTGAGTTTTCTTCCAGCGATGCGAGTGACTGTCCAGAGAGAAAGCGCGCGTTTGTGTTGGATGCCGAGATTGACCCGAGCTTGAAGAAGTATGCAATTTTACACGAGCCATGGACTTCGATCGATTGTGCGAACCATCGAGGCTTGCGAAGTCGGCCGGCAACATTTGCGACTTTTTGCGACGTTGTATAGCGACTTCTGCGGAGGGTTTTTAACTGAGGTGATTGGCGAGGTGGGCTGTGCGGCGATCTAGCTTGTGCCTTATTGCACGAGACCGGCTTTTCGAACTGGAGCTTTATTTTGTGATCTTTTTTTGTTGACTCCCTTTTTTTACGGTTATTGGGCATTTGTTGTGAACTGTGCTAGGATGATCGTATATACCAATTGTTATTTAATAAGTAGGCGACTTTTCTGTTGAATGTGGGAGGTGTTTTTTTGCGGGGGTGGGTGGGTAGACATGGGAATTGGAACTTGTCGCTCAGGTTTTTAGCATTTTTTCTTTTCGCATGTGTCGTGATGCTGTCAGAGCAATATGAAGGGAGAGGTCTGCAGAGAGGCCGATACCGCACGTGAAATGCATTAAAGATGCTGATGATACAGTCCCTTTGTACAACCCAAGCCCTGTTGATGGGCCCTGGGTGGTTTGTGCAGAGTCTTCCTGTGTTCGCTGTAGTGCTCATGATGTCATGCAGAAGCTAGTACAGAAAGGTCAGTGTTGGACACAATTTCATTTGAAAGGTTGAAGCACCTCCCCCTTATGGGGGAAATACAGAAAAAAAGTTACACAATGCTGTGGGCTGGCACTTCAAATTTGGTGTGTGGCATGGTTGCAAAGAACAACACAAGTACTTGACAGATCAGCAGCTTGGTAAGTAGTCGTGCCAAATGGAGAGTTTTGAATTTGCCTGGGGTGAGTTTTCTCTTATGAAACTGTGAATCAGGTAAACAAAGACATTTCTGCACTTTGCCTCCAACGGAAGAAATAGCCAAACCTCAATACAATGAACTTGGGCAGAATGAAGTGCTCGACAGAAAGGGAAGATTTACGTAGCTTCATTCGCATCGATCCTGATGTTCACTTAGCATCCACATAAAGAACATTCTTCTGTTCAATGTAGTAAAATTTGCAGTAGTAGAATTAGATAACAGCCATGCAAAATTAGCTCATAAACCCCCCTGCCTTGCTTGAAAATAGGAGAAAAGCTGGGAGAAGGCAAAGTGACCACAGGTGCAACAGCTGCCAAGGGTTAACTGCCTATAAACTCGTACTTCTGGCGAACTTAAGCACAGTACGTCTTTTCTTTCTTCGTCCTGTGCTAAAGTTCGCTAGAAGTACGAGTTCATTAGTCAGCAGCAACCAACTCGCCCAACTCTCCTCTTTAACTGCCTATATTTTTTTTCCACGAGTTTGGTTTTTGAGCAAACTGAAAGGTTTTAACGAATGCAATCAGGCCTGCAGCTGAGATAACATTTATCCTCGTGTAAGCCAGTTTTTCGGTGGTTCGAGTGCAGGTAGACCAGTGCTGTCTAGTCTGAAAGGGCAACCAAATGCCACGCAATCTCTGTGCCCTAAAATGCAGTGACGCCGTTTCTAACTGACCCAAAAACAAAAAGGACATGCGAATCATTTCTAGATGTATTCACTGAACGCTTACAAGTGGGCGTTGAATTCGCTATGTTTACACAAGCTAGGCATGCAATTTCGACATTTCAACACAACGAAACATCCAATTTCAACTATTCCAAGCAACCACCTCTTTTTTTTTTTTTTTTTTTTTGCATTTAATGCTTGGCTCATTTAATGTACCGGTATGTCTTCCCATTTTATTGCAGCCATGTCGCCAATATACTTGTATGGTTTTTACCTGCATGTTTTCCAACACTTGCAAAAAAATAAAAACACCAGGCTTGCATAAAACTTTAAATAGTGCAACACTAGAAGGGCCTAGATTTAAACCACACCTACCTTAAAATGCACTTCCTGACACTTGCCCCTTGCTAGTGTGGAGGTAGTTATGATTGGAAGGTGAAAAGCAAAAACGCCCGTGTGCATGAGATTTCGGCGCACATTAAAGATCACCAGGTGGTCAAAATTAACCCGGAGCCCTCCACTACGGCGCGCCTCGTCACCTGAGTTGCGTCGTCGCGTTAAACCCTACAATCAATCAAATCAATATGATTGGAAAAATGAGGTAAATACAACTGCCTGAAAATGAATCCAGAGCCCTGCAGTTATTGCTGGTTGACATCGAGTAACATTCATTTAATAGACAAATGCACCAAGTTTCGGAATGTGCTACAAACTTTCACCCTGCAACAAATCCCAGCTACACAGCATACTGCAAAGTAACTCCACGATAATTACGTACTGCGTAATAACTATGAATGTAATAATAGCCTAGTAATAACAGACCAACCAGACTTGCAAATACTCAAAGTCTTAGTAAAATAGTTTTTCCCCCTAGTTCGCTTCCATAGCTACATTGACCACGAAACCGCGGGTTTAAAAAAGCTGATGCAGATGTATCAGGGCTAAAGTGTGGCCACAAACAAAGAATTGGAGTGTGGACTGAGGTTGTTGCAGTAGTACGTTACAACAGGTAAGTACTGCCTAGTAATTAAGTAATAGTTCCATAATAGTTTAGACCAACCAGACTTGGTGATTAGTATTTCCTCCACCTACTTTCTTTTCGTAGCTACACTGCAGGCGAAATCGGGCATTGAAAAAGTACAACGAATAAGCCGCGATACCAATTCTATTTTAACTATTTCGTCATGGCGGAAAAACAGCAGATTTTGAGTGCTTCCGCAAAACTATTTTTTTCTATTGAGCTGGTGCACACATTTAGCATTGCTATGCATAAAATTGTAGCTTATAGATTGCTCTTTCGAACTCATAACAGTAGTTTAGTGAAAGGCACAATTATTTACATTTGATTGGTCAAATAATCATGAAAAAAAATGCACAAATTTGATTTGATTGTAGGGGTTTAACGCGCCGATGAGGCGCGCCGTAGTGGAGGGCTCCGGGTTAATTTTGACCATTTGGGGATCTTTAACGTGCGCCGAAGTCTCGTACACACAGGTATTTTTGCTTTTCGCCTCCATCAGAAAAGCGACCGCCGCGGCCGGGAATCGAACCCGCGACCTCGTGCTCAGCAGCGCAACGCCTTAGCCACTGAGCCACTACAGCGGGTCAAATGAACAAACAGATATACACACAACGTATATAGGCAATTGTACACAGCCTGAAAATTACTTTAGGAGTTACAAGATATAGAAATTGTTCCCACGTTTCTCGGCTGTGATTCAATATATAAATAAACGTTGTACACCAAGTTTTGGATCTTTGCGGGCCCGTCAACCTCGCGGAACTGACGGCGGTGCCACTCCTGGGAGCCACTCGAGGGTAAGTCGGTCTCTCTAAAATATGCACCCAAGCACACTTTTATGTGTTCGAACACAAAATCCTTATCACTTCAGTGGTAAAAAACAAAAAAATCCAGCGCTCTTAAGCAGCATTGTGCATCGCTCTGTAGTGTTAATCTGACACGAGCCCGGCTATCTTTAAGGTGACGACTTAATACGGTGCGGTGCATTTGGCAAAATATCCCGCCGTACGTTATCCAGACCCTACACATCAATTTAAAACCGCAGTCATCAGCAAGAAAGCCCGTTTTGTTCATAAATACAGCGCGAAGTCAAAAACAAACCTACCTGGCAGCACCTGTCGAAGTCTGAGGCATTTGAATGGGACCGTCTTTATCAGAACCGTGCAAACGTACGAGTTGCGGGCTGTTACTCTGGTGAATTTCGCTCAAATTCTGGAGTGCCTCAGGGAAGCAACCTGGGCCCTTGTTGTTCTTGATTTTTATCAATGACTTGGCTGAGCGCATGCAACACTCTGAAACGCTCCTCTTTGCTGATGACATTAAGATCTTTCGGCCTATAGACAGGGCTGGCGAGTGCTCTCTTCTACAAGATGACATTAACACCGTGTCAGCATGGTGTTCAGCAAACGTGCTTCGCATCAACCCATCAAAGACCAATGTGATGTCATACCATCATCGACAGGTGCCGATTCAATTTTTGTATAAGCTGCATGGGGGTTCCATTACTCGAGCGTCAACAGTGTGGGACTTGGGTGTGCACATTGACTCATCACTAAGTTTTAAACACCACATTGAAAAAACAGCCAGCGATGCAATGAGATCCCTTGGAATCGTAACACGTGTCACGAAAGAGTTCACTGATCCTACCTGCTATTTGTCCCTGTTTCGGGCTATTGTACGTTCCGGGCTAGAGTACTGCTCGGTTGTATGGAACTCTGTTCCTCAATACTTGTCACTGTCTCTGGAACGAGTCCAGATGATTTTTGTTCGAATCTATTATGATCGTTACCTTTTCAGGAAAATATATTACACGTATGACAGAATACTCGACCACACGGGATTAAGCAGACTGAGTGACAGAAGAACACTCCTCGATATGTGCTTTTTTCACAAGCTCATTCATGGAGCTGTTGACTCTGCCGATTTGCTAACTTCTATCAATTTTCATGCTCCCATACGATGCCGTTCCTCGCCGCTATTTTATCCTGCTGTCAATCATAAAAGTCCTGTCCAGAGAATGCAACTCCTTTACAACTCACTTGAAGCGCCTGGTCTGAGTATCTTTGATTGTTACAGCACCTTTGTGCAAGCTGTTAAAAATACATCTGAAGCCTGAGCGAGTACTTTTGTGTTGTAAAATCATGCGAGTGAGCCATGTAATGTTTGTTCCATTGAGGTTATTTTCATTTCTCATGCTCTTTTTTCGCTATGGTACACATCTTCGAGTGTGTTCTTTTGCGTTGTAGAATCATGTGTGAGTCAGCCATATAATGTTTGTTCCATTGATGTTATTTTTATTATACTCTTTTTCCCCATTGTACACATCTCCCTTTCCTATCCTTTCCTTTGTTTCTTCTGTGCACCACGCTGAAGGCATCACGATGGTTGTGGGCACTTATCTAAATAAATAAATAAATAAAATCTAACAAATCCACATCGCTGGTGGAGTCATCACTGCTGCTGGGTTAACAAAAATCAGCAGCAGCAGCTGCCGAAGTCCCTGCCACAGCTGTCTGCTTTTGCGGAGCCCGCCGTGAAGCGGATGCCATTTTCACACAACTCGCCGCTATTGCGGGTTGAAATTTCACTCTCAGCAGTCTCCGCATGTGAAATGTCAACAAAAAATGATAAAACAATGAAGGAATTGTCAATAAATACGCCAGATGGCGTTTTTAGCTTTCACAGGACGTTTGAAATCATCAGAAGTCCGTGTCTGATGGCCTATGGCGCCGTACGGAAAGGGTTAATATTTGGTACAGGGCGTTTCTTATTACAGACAATATTGCAAGACAATAAAAGGATGCACAACAAGGTGCAATCAGCATAGAGACTGAAGCAGTTGTAATAATACATAAAGGTGGTTATGCACCACGTGACAACTACATAACTCCAGCTTCAGCCTGACCAGGCTTTTGAATGCGCAATAAACGGCCGCACATTTCAGTACCTTGACACCAGAAAACGTGACCCGAGGTCGTGATACCAATGCTACTTTATTAAGCGATATGTGGCGTAACTCGTTGAAAACCAAGTGACGGGGGGTGGAGGACAAAAAAGGAACCACGAAGCATGAGAGGTGAAAGGATTAGGATTGAGACTGAAGCAGTTGGGAGCATGGTGGGTGGCGGCAGCAGCAATGATTAGAAGACTGGCACGTTAGGGAGCGGCGTTACGGCCAGAACCGCAGCGGCGGTCCTTTTTTGTTCTCGGGCTTGGCAGCCGCCACTTCGAAGGAGAAGAATGGCGCGTCTACCAGATGCCGGATGACCGGCCGCCGGGTGGGTTGTGCACCCGAATGGTGGCCTTTGCGCCTTTGTCGTCGTCGATCTGGGCCCCTGCGGCGATGGCGAAGAAGGTCAGTTTTGACGTAAGCGCACATGTGAAAATGGTTCCTTCTACAATACATCCACTGAAATACGTCTAAAATACATCTAAAATACGTTTTCGATCAGGGCCCCTGCGGCGATGGCGAAGTCAGTTTTGACTAAGCGCACAAGTGAAAATGATTCCTTCTACAATATGTCCACTGAAATACGTCTAAAATACATCTAAAATATGTCTTCGATCAGGGCCCCTGCGGCGATGACGAAGAAAGTCAGTTTTGACGTAAAGCGCACAAGTGAAAATGGTTCCTTCTACAATACGTCCACTGAAATACATCTAAAATACGTTTTACGTTTTCGATCAGGGCCCCTGCGGCGATGGCGAAGTCAGTTTTGACGTAAGCGCACATGTGAAAATGGGTCCTTCTACAACACGTCCACTAAAATACGTCTAAAATACGTCTAAAATACATCTAAAATACATCCAATCAGCTCCACATGCCACAAGTTTCAGCATCGGCAAAATTTTTCACCGATTAAATATACAGTCGAACCCAGTTATAACGAAGTAGTATCAGGACAGTAATTTAGTGCATTTATATTCAACGTTCGTAAAACCAGTTCAAACCAATTGATAAAGAAAGTAACCCTTATCCTCCTCTTCGTGGCATTTCAAGCTCAATGAACCAGAACATGAAACGAGAAATTACAACAGAACAAAGTTCATTTGACAAAACAGGCCTGCGTTCCTATTTTTTCGAGGAAGGATGTGATCTTTTATTCACAGCACTGAGCAGGATGGAGTTTTCCACAGTGTCCACGAACAAAGGGGCCTTTTCTACATCTGCAGTTTTGGACGTTGGGAGTTAATCCAAGCAGGTTCTCAGCCTACTGGTCAAATATTTCTTCGTTGTATCTGATAGGGCACGCAGCTGTCACATTTTCACTTTCGTTATAAAAGAGTAAGCGCCATTGAAATGAAGCGTGACCAACCAAAGTTCATATTTAGTTCGCTATAGATAGTCGATGATTCGTTATATAAGTGCTTGTTATAGCAGGGTTCAACTGTATTGGTTGATTAGTTGAAATTGTTGATTGTAATTGAACGATTGAAAATCTTTGAAAACGTCAGCTAAAATATCCATTGGGCTTTTTTAAACTGCCACAAATTTCAGCAACAGCTGAATTTTTCATTAATTGAAATTACTGGTTGATTGATTGAAATGGTTTATTGTACCTCACTGATTGAACTTAGTGGCCTGATTAACTGCTTTGTCAAATCTTGTCCCATACATCGTCTGACGGTGTATACTACTGCGATTTCCAGACTACAGTTTCAGTCTGACCTGTAGTCCACCTGAGTCACTTTCCGTCAAAAAAAAAAAAAATGTTTTGTTGGGTTAGCTACACCTGGCACATAGTCCAGTGTCCCTTGAAGACAAAAACTTTTCAAACAAGAAACCCGCACCGCACAAATTTTCAGAATTTAAAGGAGCCATGAAGACAACATACAAGTTGGACTTATTAGAAAGACTGCTTAGTCCCGATAACAATGATATCAATATCATCGCAATCTTCGAACAAATAACGGAGATATTAAAGAAAACGTGTGAAGCAGTCGCGACCCCCTAGCCAATTTCCCGCAACTTTTCTATGTCGGCACGGAACCTTGTTTGTGCGATTGGCGGCCGCCTAACTGACCTGTTGCGACGACACATGACTGGACGTCTGTAATGGGGCCTCTATTTCCATTTGACCGCATCACTTGAATGCTAACGTGCAGTTAACGCACTGAAAATTATGTTTTATTGTTGGCCCGTATGACGTCATTTTTGCTCATAACACGTAACTGTGGGGCAAAATTTGAAATTTTTAAAATACTTCTTGCATTTTTTTTTTTCGTTAAAAAACATATTTCGTGGCTGTAATGGAGCTGAGTGAGATACTTAGTCCTAGTTCTTTCAAATTAAACGAAGTTGTATTTTCTTTTCATGGCTCCTTTAAACACGTATGTACAGCCCATGGATTGTAGTTTGGAAATTGCGGTATGTTCGTTTCTAAATACGGCTCAACTTTACAATACACAGCAGCTAAATAAAGCAAGAAACAGGACCCAAATATCAAGTTAAAGGCAAGGGCTTAAACTAGATCACAAGGCCGGTATTCCGACAACAAAATAGGATTAAAGGTGAATCTAAAGACATCGAAAGTATTGTCAGACAGACCCACCAAAAGTCCCCCTTTCAGCATTGGCAATCAAGTACTTCAAAATGCGGACGGACACAATCACATTGGACAAGGTGTCTGTGCCAATCTCAGCAATGAAAAATCTCGGGCCATCTCCCCTAACGTGAAACCTGGGAAGGGGCGAAGCATGCAGTGTGTAAGTGTATTCTTGGTGCCTTGGCGTCTTTGCCATCGGAGACGAAACCGTTGGGAGGTTTTACTTTTACAGCTCTGCTGTAAAAGCCTCTTGTCTTTGAAGCACGAAGCGTTCTAGCGCGTAAATGAGTGTCCCGGTGTTTTTATTCTTTAGTATGCGTTACGTTGTTATAGCGCGAGACGTAAATGACTTTCCCGGTGTTTTAGTACTGTGACTACATGAGACAACGATTACGACGATGACAGGAGACGCGAACAGCCCCAGCCCCTATGGGGATTCGCCCCTCAAAACGCCACTTTGACTCGAAAGGCTGCAGCAAATGTATAACGGAGGTCACTCCTTTACCTGAGAGGCTGAAGGTCGAGTCTTGGAGGTTGCGGCAGCCGCCACGGGTCAGAGGTCGACTGTGAAACTCTCGTGGCGTAGCCGGGAACAGGGGCTCCTTGTAGTACGGAGCGGGCCGCGGAGTGTGCTGCCCCGCCGCCGCAACTTCAGCAGTCACAGCCGGCTCTTCGGCTGCGGCCACCACCTCCGGTGGCGGCGGTGCAGCTGATCGGTCAACCTTGTGCGGAATCGCTGCCTGCAAGGTGCGTGGCGTCAGTGTGTCCTAAGCTATAGAAACCTTGATTTGATAGAGGAGTTTAACGCGCCGTAGTGGAGGGCTCCGAATTAATTTCGACCACCTGAGGACCTCTAAAGGAGTAGTGACACGAAATTTCAAAGCTCAGATAACTATGCTTCCTTTTTATCAGGAGATATCTCCCAGCAAGTTTCAACAGTAGCCGTTCAGTGTAACATATTTTAAATCCATTTTAATCTCTGCCTGCACGAGCAGACCCAGAGCGGGCCAGCATGACATCATCTGCTACTTGCTCCGAACTGCCGACGTCGGGGCTCCCGTGACGTAGCCGACGCATTGTCTGCGGCTGGCGCACGCTGCTACACCGCGTGTACACGTCATGGTTTTGGGACTGACGTCATGCTGCCCGGGCGCGCGGGGATAGTGAAGACCTCGGCCGGTCTGGGCAAGCGTGCGCGCTCGTTCGCGCGCCCGTCCGGGCGGGCAGTGGTGCGACACGAATAGTGACGTCAGGTGCTACCTCCTGTCATGGCGGCCGCACGGCGCTTGTTTTGTCGAAACCGAAACTAACACAACTAAACGACACCGTAAATGATTGTTTACGCTGCGATCGACCGCCTAATGTGCCATCCTATGATTAGTGGGCTAATAGGCACCCATAGCAGCGAAAAAAAACATAACGCGAAAATTTCGTGACAGTACTCCTTTAACATGCGCCTAATTCTAGACACACGGGCGCGTTATCGCTTTTCACCTCTATCAAAAAAGCAGCCACTGTGGCCATGATCAAACCCGCGTCCTTGGGCTTAGCAGCGCAAATAGAAACTTCGTGTGTCCAGAAGTTTCCAGGCAATCAGTTTTTCAAAGCTAAACCTAAGCCTTCCAGTGTGATTTATTTGATGACAGTGAAAATGGGGAGTGCCTTGGCCAGCTTTCTGGAGTAAAATTTTTCATTTTCACCTGGGAGAAAAGCTATTCTGGTAAAATTATCTTGACCCCATTAACTCTTGACACGGCCTTAGAAACTCTTGATAAAGAATGTACCCAATTTTATAGCTTGAGATAGCTCAAATGAAAAGAAGACCTGTCAGTTGGAAACTGCCAGCTTGCATATTTTGGTTCTTCTCTTCATCCATTATGTGCTTCGTATTGTGTAACAGTTAAAAATGGACAACTCATCTAATTCACCATCCTCTCTTAGTTTCCTTCTAACAGCTGCGAACACTCAAGCATGCTATGCTCATGAGCGCTAGGGTGTCAGAGATATTTGAAAACTACGAAACAGCGCAGGCACTTTTCTTCCTACTGCCTTAAAAAATATTTCGCAGGTCGTTAGCGCCCCTAACTGTTGGTCATTTGTTAACAGGTACAAGTGAAGGTCCCTGCCCATGAATATTGGGAAGCACTTTACGTAGTCTTCAAGCATAATGAGTAAAGTTTGTTTCCACCGATCCAGAAATATTAGACAGCTTTAGTTTTTTTAAACATAGCAGCTTCACATAGTATGTACAGCTTTCACGGGTGACGAGTGCATATGCTCAGAACGCAAATGGTCTGAGTGAGTCTAACGGACATATGTGAGATTTGAATTTTTACGTTGCGGTCCTTACATTGCTTTCGTACGTAGAGTTGACCAACATGGCAGCGCCCTCACTTCACAGCAAAAGCAGCTTTGCCGCTAATCCCTCACTGTGATATCGTGTCGTAAGCTGTTGATTTTGCCTTCGCGTTGCCTGTTCTTATCCTCGCATAACGTTTCAAGCGACAAATAGGTTTTGTTTTTTAGATTGATTTTGCAGCAGTTAGCCTGTTGAGTAGTGTTTGTTTTCATCATAGCAACGGTCTCGCGAGATCACGAGTGACTACAGCAATGTCTGCCTGTTCGTAGATGGCACTAGGCATCCAGGCACGCTAAACGCGGCATGCGTCACGTACGTGTAACTATAAGAGTTTCAATCTACATGTGTGTGGACTATGCCTACTTCTCACGTTTGCATACGTGAACTCTGTATGCACGTGAAACCAAAGCTGTCGATTACCAAGGTTAGTTGCAGCCATCACCACTTGTTACAGTGGAACCCCGATAATACAACTATGAAGGGACCGCGTGAAAGCGTCGCATGACCGGGGCGCGGATAAATGCCGGCCTAGTAGACAGTCTCACGCAACAGGAGGGCTAGGAACTTATTTAAACTCTATATTTAGCTCATTCTCACGTGATTTGCAAACCTTTAGCTAAAAGCCGAAGTTTAAAAAAAGAAAGAAACGCCTAATTTGTGCCCCTTCCTCTCCATGGTGTCCGAGCTATCCCACCAGCCAATCACAGTGACAGAAAAAAGGCCGCAAAAAAAATGAATGGAGCGACAATGCCGCTTTGGAAGTCACTGATAAGCAGAAAGCAGAGACAGGGGAAGAGAGAGCGTCATGAAAAGAAGAAACTTAGATTGAGCGTGCGATGAAAGCAGTTGTTTAGTTGTTTAGCGTAGGCTTGCATTGTATGCGTTTAAGTGTTCGTCGGCGGCTAGATTGGTAGCTTCAAATACACGGTCCGCCAGCCACCTGCACTTCCGAATTCTCGCGGTTGGCGCGTTGGCATACTGCTGCCGCATGGGGCCTAAGAAGGTTAACTCCCGCTCGCAAGTACCCGCCTGCTTGCTAGCGTGTGTTCAGCAAGTGATCTGGCCCGCTCGCGGAACTTTGCACATCAAGCAGCATCAAGCAGGGGTTAAGAATAAAGAAAGGTCAAAAAGGGGGGAAGCGGTGTAAAGTGTGAACCACACGGAGCGTTTTTTGCAAGCGTTTTTTGCCACAGGCACACTGATGCCGCGGCGGAAGCCACCCGCACGGTTTTAGTCGGATGCAGCCACAGCATGCACACCGTGCGGGTAGCTTCTGCCGCGGCATCAGCGCTCCTGTGGCGCGCACGGTGCGTTTTCACTTGCAAAAAACACTCCATGCGGTTCACACTTGAGATAGGAAAAACACCGGCTTATCTATGCCAGGGTACTTTGTATGAAGCGGACCATGAGCACACGAGCGTCATATCATCAGGGGTTTTAATGCATTGTTTCTATGGTGTGTTTGCTGAGACCGCGGTGATCTGTCGTAAGAAGCGGGTCATCGAAAGTCCTGGGGAGGACATATCAGCGGGATTCCACTCTATTTCCAAAGAGGCATGAGTGAAGGACTCTGCTTAAAAATATTGTCCGGTAGTTTTGTTCTTAAAGAGGCCATGAGTACGAAATACAAGTCCGGTTCGTCAAAAACTCAAAAAGACAATGTTGTTCCAATAACAATGATGCCAATTTCATCCCAAACTTCAGACAAATAACTTCGATATTACAGAAAACAGCTGAAGCAGCGGCGAGTTCCCAGCTACTTTCTGGTGAGGCCTCTATGATGTCACAGGATCTCGTTTGTGCGACTGCCAGCCGGCGACTAAAGCCACCACCAAAAAACACGACTGAGTGATTGTAGAGGCGTTTCCAGATCCGTCTGATCGCATCGCTTGAGTGCTAACGGGCAGTTAACATACTGATAACATTTTTGGTGTTTCCTTCTAATGTGTCACTGCTGGCAACGTGTAGTGCAAAATTTGAAAGCTTTTCAATATTTCTTGCATTTTAATTAGAAAATAGGTTTTTGATGACTGGAATGGAGCTGAGTGAGTTGCCACAGGCTAATTTGTTCTAATTAGCCCATTTAGGATTTCGAAATGGGACAAAAAATAAATGTTATTGCCAATTCCACCCACACCGCTTTTTTTTTTTTTTTTTTCAATATGTTCATATTACGTATTCACTGGTTCACTGGCGGAAAGGTGCGATGTGGAGAAGGCCACTTGCCTCCCTCTGTCGGACTGCAGCGTAGACATAGTTGCAGTTGGGTGCCATGGGCACGAACTTTCCGCTGCCCTTGACTGCATGCACCTCTCCGTTCTCGACGACGACGCGCCCCTGAGAGATGACGTAGACTGGTGCCCCCCGGCAGCGGAATCCCTCGAGAATGTTGAAGTCGCTCGCCGACTGGTGCGTCTCGGCCGAGAAGACGCGCTCCTTCTCGGGGTCCCAGACCACGACGTCTGCATCCGATCCTGCCTGAATCTTTCCCTGTAGAGGCGGGGAAAAATATGGAGTTTGCCAATCGCCGACACACATTTATAACAGAACAGCGAAACTCTGCAACCCTGGTGGGAACAATCTACCGTACGCAGCGATAGACTGCCGGAACGACCGTCAACTTCACAAGTTGATTCTGTCGTGACTACTGTCGTGATTCTGTCGTAACTACTGTGATTCTGTCGTGACTACTGGTTATGACAACCACATACAACTAGCGTTACCGGAATCAAAACTAAAAAAAAACAGCAAGTTTCGAGGCTACAGCACACACTTCCTATTAATTACAAGCACCTATCTATCACCATCATCACCAAATGTTGAGCGTGACTACTGTCAACAACTCCACTCCTTATGACAAACAGAGGTGTGTGACAATGTTCATGAGGAACAAATGCACCAATCATTTTTCATTACTTTACATTCGTAAGCATTCAAGCAGAAGTTTAACGCGGAAAAGTTCAACACCACTTTAAATGTCTAGCATCAACCGGAAGGCAATACTCGCTGCAATGAGCTAATTATTTTAGTCCACACGTAGTGAACGACAAGCTTAGTGACAGGGCACATCAACTTTGTCGCTTACCTTTCTCGGGTAGATGTTGAAGATCTTTGCCGCATTGGCACTCGTCACGGCAACAAACTTGCAGGGATCCAACTGCCCCGTGTTCTGGAAACAAGGCCAAAAGATTTGTCTTTGCCTAAAAACTGATGAAAGCATGCTTCACCACAACCTAGCATTCTCATTTTCAAGTACCGTTTGGGCGAGTCAGAGTGGCGATGCAAAATGAAACAGCCTAACAAGTGCTGATTAGCAAAATTAAAGCTGTTTCACTCAACGTGAAGGCAGCCGGAAATGCACAGCAGTGATTCGCCAAAACGGGCTGTGGCACCGCTATCTGCTCACTGCTAACATCCATCACACTCTTCGCCTCCCTGTCTCACTTCTCTCTTGATGAATTGAGCGGAGGTTTGTCCAAAGCAGTTCAAATTTCCCGCCTTCGCAGTATTCGTGTGCCTCCTGCCTCGAACAGCACAAGCGCACGTGCCAGCACCTTACTGTGCAGTTTCAAATGCATCGTTCTTGGCGGCCATTCTTTTCACTTACTATTGTCTCTCTTGGGCTGTCCGTTATGCAGTAACTTTTATTGCAAAGCTGCCAACAAGACAGTCTTCACATGCATTATCAACGATGATAAAGCATAGCTTTTTCTGGTGCACAAGCAAGTCAGCAGATACTCTCGGGCCGGCTAGTCTTCGTTAGTTTTGTTACGCCAAGTAGCTTAGGCGAAGTTAGGCTCGGCAAGGATCACCAAAGTGGTTGTTTTTGCAGCATCTAATGTCAGTGTCCGCATTGCTGTATTTGCCACATCCATCGTAGTTGCCGTTCACAGTACATTTTGCCACACACCCACAGAGGGGGATTGGCAAAGAGTAATGAAAGAAATAATTTAATTAACTGAACCAAAATTTCTTTTTGACTGATTGGTAATTTAACAAATAAAAGCTTTATAAGCAACTGCCAAATACCACTTGGGAAATTAAGACGCTAAGACAATACACAAGCAACTGTGTTGTCTACCCCCTGTAGTTCCATCTGGAAGTACATTATCACGTGCATTATCACGTGAAGTACATTACCATGTAATCTATATATCCCCCATTATCCACTCGTTTGTAAATAGCTCCCGCCTGAAGGTTCAATTTGCCAGCACTCAAAGTTCTTTAGTTTGCAGAATTTTGCTGAACATAACAGGTTTTTCTAGAATATCGGTTTAGAAATTAAATCCGACCTAAAGTCGCTTTTTATTTGTTTGTTTGTTTGTTTGTTTGCTTGTTTATTTATTTATTTATTTATTTATTTATTTATTTATTTACAGATACTGCAGGTCAAAACTTTGACCCAAGCAGGAGGGGCTATACAAAACATAGGAATGAGATGAGTACGAAAGAGCATAGGCAATAAATACATCAAACAATTCATGGTACCCTGCATCTTATATATTATAACAGCAACACAACAGAGCACATTAACTTGAAAAAAAAGATGACACTGTAACGCTTCTGCAAAATCTTTTGCTTTTAAAACATCAAGAGGTAAAGAATTCCAATCTGTAACAGTCCTGGGGAAAAAGCTATTTTTTAAGGCATCTGTTCGAGAGAAAATAGGTGTCAATCAGAATTCATGAGTGTGCCTGTTCTTAGTTTTAGCTAAGGGGGAATGCTGGCCTTAAAACAACTTCTCTTAATTTTCAAGTAAACTTTGTGAAACTTGTCAGTCTTGCTGTTTTTCCCCACTGATTTCAAATATGACATTATTTTTTCACTTGGTCAATTAGTTCTTAAGATAATTAGAGATAATTAGCCATTTTTGGTTAAACAATAGACAAAGCAGTGTTGGCCATAAAACTGTTACCTTTATATTTCCCAATACTGTGAACCCTGGTGAATGCAATAAGAGAATCGGTTCTTTGATGCATCGCTTGGAACTAATTGTACAGCTCATTAAATTTCGGTGTTTGAAATGGGCACTTAAAATGGGCATTCGAAATGTTTCCTTGCCACTGGTGCCACATAAGTTTAATGAGCTGTAAAATTAGTTTCAAGCGATGCATCAAAAAACTGCTTCGATTATTGCATTCAACAGGGTTCATAGTATTGAAAAATACAAAGATTACAGTTTTAGGACCAACACTGTTTTGTCTATTGTTTGACCAAAAATGGCTTATTATCTCTAATTATCTTGGGAGCTAACTGACCAACTGAAAAAATAATGGCATATTTGAAATCAGTGGGAAAAGAACAGCAAGACTGACAAGTTTCACATTTCACAAAGTTTACTTGAAAATTAAAAGAAGTATTTTTAAGTCCAGTGTCCCCCTTTAATTTGTTTTTGGCCAGCCTCCCGGTTAATTAATTTGGTAGCACTACTCGGGTGCACCCATCGTCGACAAAGTGCCAAGAAACATTGCACTGCTGCTCACCACTCCATTCTCCCAGACGACACCCATGCGTTCCTCGACGCCGTTCACGCCGTTCGGAATGCGAGTGAAGTCATCCTGGCCAATGGCTTTCTGGCTGCTGCTGAAGACACAGTGGTCCGAACCGGTTGTCTGAAGCTCTCCGCTGGCGTGGGAAGAACAAACCCAAAAATCACACGATTGGTTTGTGCACGCTTTGTGGTTAGCTGTTTTGACTGTTCATCCAGCAGTGGGCGCAACAATGCAATGTATGTGTAAATGCAGTGAAGCCACCTGGTAACGTACTGCGTTTTCACGATTCCAACACACCCCTGACTGTAACGCACAAGTAATTTTCACTTGGGAAAATTCGCAAACAAACTTAGACTGATACTACCACGAAGGTGTAAAAGACGTGACACCACGTACCTGGAAAAAGACAGTTAATTGACGCAAGCAACTCAGACACCAAAAATACCTTGCACTTCATAAACTTGCTTAGTTAGTAAATGAAACTCGGCGTAATAATAGAATCACCTTAGCGACCAGCTCCAGTGCAATTTTTTTTCAAGATATCTACAATAGACTGAGAGCTACGCGACAGGCAAGAAACCAGAGACAATTTTTTCATGTCGACATGACGCGTAGATGAATGGATGCTAACCACCGCCAGAGGGTAGATATACCGTATTTGCACGACTAACGCGCACATTTTCTCTCTAAATGTAGCCTTCAAATTTGTGTGCACGTTACAATCGGGTGCAAAACTTACCTCGGCTTCAAAGCATTCAGGGGCATAGCTATGGGCAATAACTCCTCCCAATATCCAACTCACTCTAATCCAAGACAGTCCAGTCAACATAACATGAATAAATTTATGGTAAGGTATGCCTTCGACGGGCACACCTTAGCCAGCTATTGGAAACATTTTAAAGTGATTTTTAAGATTGAAGTTTTTTTTTTTCAGATTTTCATTAGTAATCTTACCTGCACGCTACAATCGAAAATGCGTTAGAATCATGCAAATATGGTAGAATACACAGCTTTGCTGTAAAGAAGGTGCGCGTTAGAATTATGCAAGTACGGTAGTTCAGGGCATCAGCTTCAAAGCGTTCAGCACCATAGCCATGGACACGAACTCCTCCCAATATCCTACTCAATCCAATCCAAGACAGTCCGCCAACATCACGCCAGTAAATTTATGCTAAGGTGCGGCCTCGACGGGCGCACCTTAGCCAACAATTGCAAATATTTATTTTTAAATGATTTTTCAGATTAAAATATTTTTTTCAGATTTTCATTAGTAATGTTACCTGCACGTTACAATCAAAGGCGCGTTAGAATCGT
This sequence comes from Haemaphysalis longicornis, assembly GCF_048455015.1. Classification (NCBI taxonomy): domain Eukaryota; kingdom Metazoa; phylum Arthropoda; class Arachnida; order Ixodida; family Ixodidae; genus Haemaphysalis; species Haemaphysalis longicornis. The sequence continues at coordinate 78,155,066 of NW_027526225.1, read as the reverse complement.
GCAAATATGGTAGTATACACAGCTTTGCTGTAAAGAAAGTGCGCTTGGAATAGTGCAAGTGTGGCAGTTGAGGGCATCAGCTTTAAAGCGTTCAGCACCATAGCCGTGGACACTAACTCCTCCCAAAACCCAACTCAATCCAATCCAAGACAGTCCGCCAACATCACGCGAGTATATTTATGTTAAGGTATGCCCTCAACAAGCATGCCTTAGCCAGATATTTCAAATATTTTTAAACGATTTTTCAGATTAAAGTAATTTTTTCAGATTTTCGTTAGTAATCTTATCTGCCCGTTACAATCAAAGGTGCGTAAGAATCGTGTGAATGCGGTAGTATACACATCTTGGCTTAAAGAAGGTGTGCTTAAAATTGTGCAATTGCGGCAGTTCAGAGCGCAACACGATTCACTTGACATGCTCCACACCTTGCCCCACACATGCTCCGCACATGCCCCGCACCTTGCGAGCAGGTCCATGAGGTACACGCGGGTGGAGGGGTCGGGGCGCAGGGGTGGCGAGAGCACGTGGGCGGCAGCGTGCTTCCAGCAGCGGTTGAAGTAGTGGCTGCCGTCAGTGGCCAGACCTGCCGCAATGGGCTCGCCAAACACCACGCAGCCCTGGGCCCGCTTGCGCAGGATCATCTCAGCCGCGCCGCGGCTCATCACGTGCACCACGTACAGCGGGCAGTTCACCTGGTTGGCCAGCACAATGGCCCGGTGCGTCGCCTCCGCCTCCACCTGGGGGTGCCAGAAGCGCCCACGTATTTCCCAAAACCCACACGTGCAAGCGTGGTTCGGTGCTTACGGGGCCCCAAAGACCAAGCACAACTTTGTTATACCCATCATGCGGGCACTTTCAATTGTGATTGAGTCGATCCGGATCAGGCGCTGCTACACGGCAGTTTCAATCACGATCGAGCCTGAACCCGCTCGAACTCAATCCTGGTTCCTCAGGCGCCATTGAGGTTTCCAAGCACGATCGGACGAAAGAGGTGATACTCTTGTCCCTGTACAGATGGTGGCATCTTCAAATAATGCCGCAAATTGTTTCAAATAACTTTCCCCAAATAAGCCTGCAGTAACATTTACATAGTTCTGTACAACTACGACTGCTCAAAGTTACCAGACGCCTACTGCGAAGTACATTTTTAGCGCCATCTGGCGTGCATGAGTGCAATCGGTGCAACTTCTCAATCAAGATCAAAAGGTGACGTGTAGAAGCGGCGGTGCGCCGAGCGCGCTCGAAAAGTCAATTGCGCTTCGCTTCCATCCGGATTGAAAGTGCCCGTGTGGCACGGGTATTAAATTTGAAAGAAATAGCCTTTGTCAACTCACTTAGCTCTATTGCGGCCACATAATACAGTGGAACCCTGATGATACGACTTTCAAGGGACCGCGGGAAAGCGCCGGATGACCGTGGTGTCATATGACCAGGGTACAGAAAAATGCCGCTCTCATAGACAGTCTCACATGGCAGGTGGGCTAAGAAGGTATTTAAATTACTATACTTGGCATGCTCTCACTTAATTTGCAAACCCGTAGCTGGAATCCCAGGTTTCTAAAACAAAAACACCTATTTCGTGCCCTACTGCGGCACCCGCACTAGCTCACCAGCCGCTGTGCACCTCGCGCGCACGAATAAACTGTGCCAATGTCGCCCCGCAATATGAAGGGAGGAAAAACGAGGGTGTGGCCAAGGCCGTAGGCAAGGGATATGGGAGGGGGCAACCGGTCATCACCGTAGGGTATTGCGTAAACGTTTTTACGTTCTTCAGCTCGATGGGAGCATCAAATTGCCAGCCGCAAAATGTTTTAGATGCAAAGCATCTCTTGCTCTCGGCTCCGTCGTCCGTCCGTCCGCACCTCTCCCCCTCTCCCAACCAGCTGTGTGATAGCACGCGCGCTTCTCCTCCTCTCCCTCTCTCCACGCCAGCTGTGCGATAGCACGCGCACTACTTATCACCGCAGCTGCGCGATAAGCGTGCATGCGCGTCTCCTCTCTCATCTCCTCCTCTCCACTCCATCTGCTCTATATAATAAACCCGGTCCGCGCGCCGCTCCCTCAGTTGCTGCTTCGGTTGAGTCACGCTGCGCCGTCAGGAGTTCCGTCATTTGGATACCCAATCTCGTGAACGATTCGGAACCTCCGAGATGCTTCGCATCAACTCAGGGTTCCCTCGCGGGAAGGTGGTGTCATTTTGCTTTGTACATCAAGCAGCGACAAACAGGGATCAAGAAATAAAGGTTGGGACAAAGCGGCACAAAATGTGGGAAAAACATGTTTATCCCCACCAGCATCTTTCATCGTATAAGCGGGCCGCGTGCACCCGGGCGTTGTATCATCAGGGTATCTAACGCATTGTTTCTCTGGAGAGTTTACCGGGACCGCGGTGATCCGCCGTGAGAAGCGGGTCGCCGTAAAGCCTGGGGACGCATCATCGGGGTTCCACTGTTCGTTTTCAAATTGCAAAAACACAAGAAATACGAACAAACTTCGGAATTTCCCGTTACAGTGATGTATTATGGGCAAAGCCCTAAAAACACAGTTATCAGCGTGTCAACTACACGTTAGCATTCAAGTGACATGGTCAAACGGAACTAGAGGCCCCACCACACTCCCTCAGCCACGTTTCTTGGCGGTGGCTTTGGTGTTGGCAGACGTCAATCGTGTAAACAAGATTCCGCGTAGTCGCTGACAAATCGCCGAAAAGTGCATCAGCTGTTTTTCTTAATACCTCCATTGTTTGTTTGAAGTTTGCAGTTTAACCGCTATCATTGTTATCTATACAAAGCAGTCTTTTGAAAGGGGCCATGCAGACAACACAACCAATTCATCCAAAAGATTGCCTCATTAGAATTATACTGACACCACTTTTAATGTAAACTTCGCTCAAATAAGCTATATAACCTGGAACAAGCACAATGGTCATGTGAGCCACTAGCTCATTTCCCACAACAGAACCTTCGACGTCATATGCGGCAGCTCTGCGATTGGCGGAGGCCGCCAAAAGCGAACGCAAATTAGACAGGGCTTACAAGCTCGCTGAACGTGCTATTTGCTCTTAAATTAAGGGCAAATTCTTTTTATATCAGTAAGAATGGTGGGGTAAACAGTGGAAGTTAGGAAGGTACCCGTAGAAGTAGCGATGAGTACTGCTGTTGGTACTGCATGCACAATGCTTGTTTTAGCTGCACAGCACTGCGGCACTTTGGCGTTGTCTCGGACAACACTGGCCGATTGGCGTAAATATGGTCTTATGCGACCATATTTGTCGAGCGAACACCACGTTTCCCGAAACAATTATTTTCTACCTTAACAAATCAATCCAGCTACAAATACGGTCAAAAACAAAGCAAAGGCAGAAAATGGCCCTTCGCGGTATGGTGGCACCATCTAGGTTGACTAACGGTAAACGAGGCTCCGGAATCGGCTGGAGAGCGGTTCTTGTGTCATTGCAGACGTTGCAAAAACACACGATTTGGCGGGAGAATCAAAATTTTAACTCAAATTGATTAGGTTCTCAGTGAATAAAGCACCGTTTGCTTCCAGACAAGCGCTGGGCCACTACACAACACAAAATCTTTCAAATAAAACAAACTTGTATTTTGTCTGCATGGCCCCTTCAATGAATCAAACATACAGTTTGTCATCCAGAAACCTTCTATTTTTTCGAGATTCAAGGGACAAGTGCAGCCTTTAAATGAATGAACTACAAACTATCTGTGTGTGCTTACAGAAGGGAAAAGTGCACATTAAAGGAACCATGAAGAGAAAATACAACTTTGTTTAATTTGAAAGAACTAGAATTCAGTATCTCACTCAGCTCCATTACAGCCACAAAAGGTGTTTTTTTAACGAAAACAAAAGCAAGAAGTAATTAAAAACTTTCAAATTTTGTGCCACAGTGACGTATTATGAGCAAGAATGACGTCATACGGGCCAACAATAAAACAATTTTCAGTGCGTTAACTGCATGTTAGCATTCAAGTGATGCAGTCAAATGGAACTAGAGGCCCCAATACAGACGTCCAGTCATGTCGTCACGACAGGTCAGTTAGGCAGCCGCCAATTGCACAAACAAGGTTCCGTGACGTCATAGAAAAGTTGTGGGAAATTGGCTAGGGGGTTGCGACTGCTTCACACGTTTTCTTTAATGTCTCCGTTATTTGTTCGAAGATTGCGATGATATTGGTATCATTGTTATCGGGACTAAGCAGTCTTTCTAATAAACCAAACTTGTATTTTGTCTTCATTCCTCCTCGCACCGACGCGGTATAAAATGACACTGTGCAGCCAAGGTGGACGCCTTTCTGACACAAATGAGGACATTGGCAAGGAGACATACACAAGGACACCAAATGGCTTTTAGAGGGGAAAAAAAGACTCACCTCTTCTTCCCGGCTGTAAAGGTGTCCCTCTGGACCCGTAATCTCCATGCTAAGCAGCTTCCTTTGGTTCTGCAAAATATGCATCGTAATCAGTTAGACAATGCTACGTCAGCAAAACCTCGCTGTAATAAAGATGAAGGGGAGACTAAATCAGTTTGCCACAACTGTTATTCGTTACAACTAAGGTTCAGCATTTTCAATCTAAACAGGATAATAAAAAGATAGAAGTGAGCCCAACTTATTTTGCCAACTTCAGTTTTAGCCGAAAAATTAAAGCCGTTCCACTTCTCAATGTGAAAGCTGTCAGAAGTGCAGAGCAGTGATTCGCCATAATGAGCTGTGCCGCTCACTCTTGCCATTCATCACGCTCTTCGACGCCCTGTCTCACTCCTCTCCTCATGAATTGAACGGAGCTTTGTCCAACGCATTTCAAATTTCCTGCCTTCGCAGTGCCCGCGCGCCCTCTGCCTGAAACTGCGGCAGCGAGAGTTTTGTTCTTTTTGCGCTTGCTTTTTCTACCGTTCCAACCCGCATTGCACATCCACTTTTTTTCGCTTACTATCGTAAAAAACAACCCAACGAGCGTTCCTAACTAAATAAACGCTGGTGCTGCTGGTGAATTACGTATATTTTGCCTCAAATACCTGCAGTTTTCTTTGGGATAAACAATGGGGAGATGTATGACAAGCGCCAGCGGTTCACAAGTTTCGAACGCTTAGGACTATATAAACCGATTGGTTTTCGAAGCCTCTGTTGGAGTCCATTATGACAGGACTCTGCTACGACGGTACGCCGTGGGGCTCTACTTGGGTCCAGCGAGCGAGCTATGACGACAAGCCGAGTCCCTAAAGTGCTCTGCACTTAAAAGGTCAATTTCATACGTGTCATATGCATTTCGCTGCTTGCGCAGATGTTGGACGTAGGCAAGGCACTTGCCTCGTAGATGATGTCGCCGTTCTCGGCATGGACTCTGGCCAGGGCGCCCAGCTTGCTGCATGCCTTGAAGGCTTGAATCATCTTGTCGTCCTCCAGCATGAGCGTGCCCTTGTAGGCCATGAACGTCTTGAAAGAATTGATGCCTGCGCAAGGAAGGCCGGTCACAACAATGGCACAGAGTGCGCTACGGCTGTTAACTAGAGCGCAGCAGGGCTGCGTTTGACGTGTGCGCACAATTTCTGGGCTGGAACATGAGCAGGTTCACAAGATAAAAGCGTGGAAATAACACGACCCCACCTCTAAAAAAAAGAAGGATGCAAACGAGAAATTGGTCCATTTTGGTGGTTCACTTAGAGCATTTAAGAACAGCCTGGAAGACTGGACTAAGGAAGAAACAGACGACACAAGTGCTGACAAACAACTGTGAGCATTTTAATTCACAGGAAAATATACATGAAAAGTGAAAGAAAGAGAATAATAAAAAAAAAACGAAAAAAACTTTTGATGTAGAAAGTGATAACAACAGATTAGTTAGTAAGGTAACAACAATTTTATCCACCGCGTGAGAATTTGTAGACGACTAGTCATGTTACGTATGCGATCTTCTTATCTAGCAGTGACACGGTCTGTTCACTAATGCAATCGCTCCCTTTCCTGTTGATTTCGAAGGCTTCGAAGATCTCCCTCCCCCTTCGCACAAATCAGGGAGCGAGATTGCATTAGTGAACCGTTAGTGACATTGTATTAGTGACACTGCATTAGTGACACGAGCGGTTCACTAATGCAATCACTCCCTTTCCTGTTGATTTCGAAGGCTTCGAAGATCTCCCTCTCCCTTCGCACAAAACAGGGAGCGAGATTGCATTAGTGAACCATCCGCGTCACTGCTAAATTAGGAGACCGCATACCTAACATGACTAGTCGTCTATAAATCATCACGCAGTGGATAAAATTGTCGTGTCCTTACTAACTAATCTGCTGTTATCACTTTTTACGTCAAAAGCTTATTTCATTGTTTCTTTTATTTTCATTTCTTCTTCTCTTCCCTTCACTTTTCATGTATATCTTCCTGCAAATTAAAATGCCCATAGTTGTTCGTCAGCGCTTGTGTCACCTGTTCCTTCCCTAGTCCTGTCTTCCACTCTGTTTTTAAATGATATAACGTAGCAGCGAGCCCTTCAGTACACTCTTTTGCAGCTATTAGAGGTCCATGGTTTCCAGGTGCCGAAGCACATATGGTGCCCAACTTTCCCCTCCACATCCAAAATATGAACCAGACTTACCCCTTCACATTCAAAATATAACACTCCTCAGAGCTAAAGGGTGTGAAAACAAAAAAATCGAGGGTTGCCAATGCTCGACTACTTTTTTAGTGTTCCATTCTGGTCGCAGTGTTCCGAGAGACTTACATGTGCAGGACGCATAGTGCTAGAGCTAACCAGGTGTAAGATCTTAGCAAAAGCAACTTGCTCTGGCCACGTGCCATTAATCGAGCTCTCAAAATTCCAATGAACAAAGATATAGAGATCGGTATTGTTCTTTAAAGTTAGTGTTGATACGCCGTGCAATGATCGAGACAGAATGGGAGGGAGACTTGACAAACATTTTTTTTTTTTCTTTCATCTAAACAGCTCACGAAACCAGAGCAATGACCCAGATTGTGCTTATCCCAGTGTGCTTCATAATGAAAGGGAAAGAAAAAGGAAATGATTTTTTTCCCCCTAGGTTCATCCTAATTTCAGCTTTTTCCAACGTAATGTTTGCGCATCAATTACAGGTGAACAAGGGCTTGAATTTACTTCACTTGTATGACAAACGTCGCACTTTTATGCATTAGATGACATTTGAAGCAGTCGTGCCTAAACTCCCGCTCAACATTACGCTAGTCTACTGTCGAAACTTTCGACATGTTAAAGCTTATATAGACGGAGCAACTGCCAGCTAACCACAAGGCAAGTATCACACCTTCATGATAGTGATCATTATCCTAATCTCAAGGCAAATTCCAACTATCACAGTACTTTCTGGGTTGTACCACACCACTTGCTCCCAACAGCGCTGCTCACCCAACACACTTTGCAGAATGTGAATCGGACACCAATTGAAAGTTAAGGGGCCCTGCAACACTCTGAGCAGTGCAAGCAATCCTGCTTGACATTTAGATTACAATTCCAGGAATACCTGAGCCAAATATTGCACGTGCACGTGAAGCAGTGAGCGCGCAAATCGCTGTGACGGACACGGAAAAACCAACCGCGCTCTCTTCAATTTTCCTCATTATGCACCCCTGGCATGGCCTAAACGATGTCATTTTGGCCATGGCTGTCCTATTGGCTGTCGCTGATCAACAACTTTGCGGCCTATTTCTCGCATTTCCTGCGATGATCCGCCGTCGTCGGTGTTGTGTACCAACCAATTCTATGCCTGAACATGTACGCACGGTTTTGCCGTTTCTTTTGTGTTTTGAGTGTGCGCGGAGTTTGAGTGACGAACTTAATACTCCCCTTTCAGCCAGATCACATGACAACAAACATTTATTGCTTCAAAAACGCCCTACCAGCCTGAGCGCGCACTTGCGAGCAGGCAGCCATGCCTGCTTTTCTGTGCCACCAAACCGGAAATAGGCCCCTCCACGTTTCGGAGAAGAGGGGAAAACTCCCTGGCCTGTCATATATCGAAGGCCACTGGAGAAGACGCCACGAGCCATTCCCTTCTCCAGGAGACAGCGCGCAGCTTTCATCGTGTTGTCTGCGACTGAGTTGAGAGGGAACAATTATGCGCGATTTATCATTGCGCGTAGTTTCGGATAGTGAACGGATTTTCATCATTCTTGCGGGAGGAGATTGCTGGAACAATAGAATTTATGCCAAAATACATTCCAAGTAGTCGATGGTAAGTGCTGCAGGGTCCCTTTAAACGTACAGGGAAGCACGCACCTTTGTCTTTGACAAGTGTCTCCATCTCCCGGAAGACGTCCTCGTTGTAATCGTTCAGGATTGCCGAGAGGCCATAGTCGCAGCAAATGCGCTCGTCAGCCCTGCTCCGGTAGTCCTCATACGCTTCAAGTAGTGTCATGTGGGGAGATTTCTTGGAGATAAAGTCAACTGCGTGGAACGACAAGAGGTGTGGAAACAACATGCATGAATTAAAAATTTTTCAGTTCTTCATACCGAAGTTCAAGTCAAAGTGTTCGTAAACCTTTGAATAGACATGGAAGCAAGTTATAGTTACTTTAAGGGGGGGACACTGCCCTTAAAAACAATTGCTTTTCATTTTAAAGTAAACTCTATGAAACCTGTCAGTCTTGCTGTTTTTTGCCCACTGATTTCAAAAACCAAGATAATTAGCCATGTCTGGCGGAAAAATGGGCACAACACTGTGGGTCATAAAACTAATCTTTGTATTTTCCAATACTACGAACCCTGGTGAATGCAATAATCGAATCAGTTTTTTGATGCACCGCTTGGAACTTATTTTACAGCTCATTAAACCTTGGTGGCCCAGTGGCAAAGAACCATTTCAAATGCCCATTTCAAGCACAAAAGTTTAATGAACTGTAAAAAAGTCACAAGCGGTGCATCAAAAAACCGATTCTCTTATTGCACTCACCAGGGTTCATAGTATTGGAAAATAGAAAGATTACAGTTTTATGGCCAACACTGTTTTGCCTATTGTTCCACCAAACATGGCTAATTATCTCTAATTGTGATGGGAACTAATTGACCAACTGGAAAAATAATGGCATATTTGAAATCAGTCGGCAAAATACAGCAAGACTGACAAGTTCCACAGAGTTTACTTAAAAATTAACGAAAGTTGTCTTAAGAGCCATGTCTGCCCATAATAGATCAAGGCCTCACAGGCCACCTCCTGTGTTTCATTTTGGTTGACTTTACGCACATTTTATTTTTCATGAGAAAAGTCCATTCTAAAGTGTCGTTCTTCCCCCACACCATGCACACAACCAACACAGGGACACACCAACTATGCCGACATGCTGGCATGTCTGCAGGCAGAACTTAAGCCTGTGAAAATGTCTAGTTTTTATAAACTGCACAGAAATGAACAAATGGCTTATATTGTGCGTAAACTAGGTAAAAATCAAACTTTCAAACACTGCGGTAGCATTGAACGCCAGAGCGAACCAGTTAGGACGTTGCCACCGTGGTTCCCACATGGGGCAGCAAGGAACGCCAAACTCTGCTAAGATACTCTTCATTTCATTATAGGAACGAGTAAGTACAGTTGATTTTCCAGGCACTCTACAAATGCTCAGCAGATGTCCGACTGAAAGAGCAGTGCCTCCATGAAGCCATTTTACTGCAGGGATTGAAAGCTGCATGCAAGCTGTGGGATGTACCAGATAACAGAAACACTGGACAAGTAGTGGGAAGTACCGAATAACGGAAGTACCAGATAACAGAGGTACCGGATAACGGAAGCACTAGATGCCCAAAGCGATAAATAAGCTGCAAGAAACACTGGGTACAGGAAGCACTGGACGCAACAGGACCCACTGATCATGGTGGTTCCACCGGCGAGGGCGGCCTTGCTGCCCGTGTAGAAGTCGTCGGCTGTTCGTGTCCCCATGAAGAAGAACTCCAAGTGGGTATGGCAGTCGATGCCACCTGGTGGAGACAGGGAGAGTCGCCGACAATGTTTCACCTTAGTCACACTGGAAAAAAAGAAGCTCCCAACGCCCCGCCACTAGCAGCGCAGCAAGCCATCTGGATAGAATCAGTTTTTAACATGTTCATAAAAGCATCACACCTTGTATTAAGTATAGAATTACCGTGAAAGCTTGCTAATTTGAACTGCAAGGGAAGAATAGCAACAGTACACTGCGATTGGGAAGTATTAGGGAATTTCAATAATTTAATGCTTAAAAAAACTAAATTGCAGTCTGCCTTTTGTCCTTGAAGGCGACAGCCAGCACATTTTGCCATGACGAGCGAATGTAGCAATATGCACCCTCTTCACTTTCTTCAAAACTGAAAAACAGGTAGACAGAATTTCAATTCGGCCATGACTTCTGCAGCAAACAGCCGCATTGGTGCTTATTCCCTCATCATCACCACTGGTAGCGATAATTTCTATGCTCCTGACCTAAGATGATCTCCTCATCAGTCAGCGCAACATGAACCATTGCACTCACATCCACTGCGACAGAGTCTGCAAAGAATAAGTCGTCCAAAACGTCCTCCGTTAGGGTCCAAATTCGTTTTACCCCACTTTAATTTCCCTTTCTGTTCTTATCTTTGTTTTGCAGAGATGTATGCAGCATCTTGTGTAGGCAGCAGATGCGTTTTTATTTGTGCATGTGCAAGGCCCCGAACGAGCAGCACGGTGGCGGAGGAGGAGGAGGAAAAAACTTTATTCAAACGCAACATTAAGCGTCGCACATACATAATTTGAATTATTCGTGGCAGAACCTACTGAAGTTCGAATAAAGGGCTTTTTTACACATAGACTTCTACGGAGCCTAGCCGGACCTAATTGTACAGTTCAAATTATCCATAAATTTGAATTATGGAAGCTCAAATTAACAAACGTTCACTCTACAGATAGAGCCCACTTATAACGAACTCGACCATTACGACGTTTATTCGAAGTTTGTTATCTGTAATAATCGTTTTTCTGTGCGTAAAAACGCGGAACGCGTGTGGCGGGCACACTGACACGGCTGCGTAGCTAATTTTGTGGCCCTACACGATCCGTATGGCCGGTTTGTCTACCCGCAGACAAGCTGGCAGGGAGAAACGCATGCGGGCACAGCGCCAGCGCCAACCTTCTGCAAGTTCACCGTTGTCTACCCTATTTTCTCCCATATCTTTCTTCCCCACACCTCCGTTGTGTGCTCCCTTTGTCCGCCTGCAGGTAGAGCTTTGGGGGGGAGAGGGGGAGGGGGGCAACACGTAACCCTGACAACGGCATCCTTTTTGTTTGCATTTTCTTTCCCTCTGATTTTCTTTTGCTGGCTGCAATCAGTTCTGCTGGAAAAAGGTAATCGCCCCGCAGTTTATTTGATACTTCGCAATTGCGGAAAGCCCATCAAGTAGCAACAGCGAACGCTAGGTGCATTCGGGTGATGGTGGATCGTTCGCTGTACCAAAGTTGCACCCTCGCGCCAGTTCGTTATACAGTCGAACCTCGTTATAATGAACACTGATATAGCGAATTATCGGCTATAGCAAACTAAATACAAACTTTGGTTGGTCGAGTTTTGTTTCAATTACACTTATTCTTTTATGACCCAACTGAAACCGTGAGAGCCGCGCGCGATATCGGATATAACGAAATATTTCACCAGGAGTCTGAGAAGCTACGTGAAAAAAAAAAGAGAAAAACCGTCGTCCGAAACTGCAGAAGTGTAGAGATCCTTTGTTCATAGACACTGTAGAAAATTTCATCCTGCTCAGTGCTGTGAGTAGCCACCAGATGAAGATCACATCCTTCATCATACAAATAAGGATGCAGGCCTGTTTTGTCAAGCGAACTTTGTTCTGTCGTAACTTCACGTACTCATGTTCCGGTTCATTGACATTTATATGCAACAAAGAGAAAGGTGAGAGTTAACTTGTTTATAGTGGATTCGAGGCCTGAAAAAATACATTTTTGTAACACGTATTTTTTCGCAAGCCAGATTTTCAATATGTTAGAGCCGACTTTTTCCTGTACTGTTACAGCGAATATCGGATATAACGAACTAATCTGCTGTCCCGATATTACTTCATTATAACGAAGCTCGACTGTATCTGAAACAAAATACTATTGCCTCAATACATGCTGCGATGGTCATGCCACTTTCGTTCTTTGTAACCAAGCGTTCATTATAGGGACCGGGCGGCCGTTGTATGGCACCACCGTCGTTTCAGCGAACAGCGCCGCCCGTGGCGAACCGCTCGTCAGTGGAATGCCGGTGGCGGTCAGCGCAGCGCAGTTGTGCATGGCTTTCTGTCGTTTTTCTGCGGTGCGGCTTGCAAAGCGGACGTAACCCCACGTGCATTTTTCAGATCGGTAAATCTTGAGTGTGGATATGACGTTTACAAGGTATGCCAGGTGTGTTATTTACGCCCATACTCAGTATTTACAAATAGCAGACGACGCTTAATGCGCCAAGCTGGATGTCAAGCTGGAAGTGAAAGTTCGTTGCTTCATGCAATTTTTTCATGCCTGCATGCAGTTTTGCGAATCGAGGAGTATATTCCCGCTAAATGCTCCCACAAAGCCGGTGTGCGCAACCGATCTAGGAATGCTGCGGCGCAGGCCTTTGGCAGTTGATGACGAAACGGCGCCGACGTCGTGCACAAGCGAAAGACAAAGTTGGAGGGTGTCTTCGAAGATTTACCTCAAAACAGAAATTGTGACGGATGACGCTTCCGTATCTTCATTACCTACGGCTGAAACGTGCTTAATTTCACAGAAATGCTCTTAGTATACAGTCATCGGGAATCGTTGATAGAATAAATGCCGCATGATAGTAGAATGTTATTGCTTGTCGTGGAGAAGCATTGCTTTACAAGAATTGCAATGGTTTCTGGCTAGTTGGTAAATGGTTTTTCAAAAACCAATTCCTGCTTGACTGAAGGACGCAAGACAGGAGGGTGCCCGAAACCTGTACTCAGCTTCACAACTGAATGCTGCGGTCAGTTTACAAGCTGCCACCTACGCTTGAAAAATCATGCACACCTCCGTCTAATGACGATGATGGTTTATCGCAAAGCTCTATCGTATGGGTTTCCTTGGTTGCCTTCTGGATTTAAACTTTGACTAGTTAAGCGTCGAATTTGACCAGCACGCAGTTTGGTCTTTTGGTCGCAGCGTCTTTGACTTTGACCATTTCCCATTCGATTTCACACGAAGAAAGCTTTGTGTTCAACCATCATAACCATTAGATGATTTTGCTGTTTAATTTTGAACTTCCATGCCCCCTTCTCCAAATCTAAACTTTTTCCAGTGTGTCGAGAATGTGTCTGTGCTGGAGGACTCGGATTGATGAACCCATATTTGAGGCAACTAATCGCGCGTTTTTGGTGTCTTCACAAGGCATTACACAATTTTTAAGGTACTCTGTAAAGAATACTTAAGCATTAAAAAACACCGCCTGACGTTAACACTGCCACATTTTTTAACTATCGGTGCCAGCCTTTATTCTACGCAGGGGGTAAAACGGGAAGGGGAGGAGGAATGGTTGGTAGCTTGGGCTGTTGAGTTGGTGAATCACTTTGGCTCTTGATAAAATGACCACCAGAAACGTGGTTTCTCCACTTCGGTTTTCAGGCTCCCATGCTGTCACAGTGTCGCTCACCAAAACCGAAGGTACAAAGCTCACGGTTACAGAAAGTGTAAACTACCGCAACATTTCTACGGCTACACGGTAATCCATCTCGTATGCAGGTGCCTTTCTATTTAAAGCACACGTATCGAGGTATCCCAGCGCTAAGGCTGGCGTGGAAACCGTAGTCATTGAAACCAGTCAAGAAAGTGGTAGTAATGAATTCTTTCATATATTGCTAATAGTTTGATTCCTACTCAGATCGCGCGGAGCCAGGCGCAGAGCGCTGCAAAAGCGCTCGTGTCAATGTAGCCCTTCCCCAACCTTACAAGCATCCAATAAGTTTGCGTAGCCGTGAGTGTATTTAAGAAGAAAATAATACTAGTAATAGTAGTTTTATTCGTACTCAGAACGGGTGGAGCCAAGCTCAGATCGCTGCAAAAAGCGCTTATGCCATTGCAGCCGATACCCAACTTTAGACGCGTCCGACAAGTTTACGTAGTCATTACTGCATCTAAGAACCCAACACATCTGTTTAGACTTTGTTTAATCTCACATGACTGCTCACAACGCCACCAAAACATACAAAGCACCGAAGCAAACACGACAAAAACAACGGAAGGCTGTGTAGTCCAATGCACCGGCTCATTCCACTGACGAGGCGAGAGCCGAGTGGTGGCGCCACCCGTCCAGCTGCCCGGTGCCTATAACTGCGGCCGTTATGAAAGGGCTCGACTGTATTGAACTCACAAACCAGTCACTGCGAGAATAGTCAGCTGGCCCTGCTGCATGCCCCAAATTACTGAGAATGGTTTCGTGCAGATGCTGCAGTGACGATCATTCATTGGGAACTGTACCGGACAATCTTTTGAGCATTCTGTCACTCCCAAAAAACTGCTAAATATTTCAACTTGGTGCTGGCACCCCACTTACCGGGCATAACGTACATTCCTTTGGCCTCGATAGTACGTGTTCCCCCAGGCACGGTGATATCCTTGCCAACCTGCCTAGAATTTCGAAGAAAAAAAAAAGTGATTGTCACCCAGCCCTTCCCACACGATCGTGTCCTCACATGATTGGACAGCAAAGCGGTCAAAATAACAATAAAAATTGTATTACAAAATGAATGACAAATTAAAAGCATACTATCAGGGATGCAGACCCAACGTCTGCAAGAAGAAAAAAAATTGTTTCCCATTAACGGGCTTATTGCATATTTGACAACACCCTTTAGGATACGATCTACACTTTTTACACCCCACCGTCCTGCGCACTTGCGAGGGTGTCAACACAGCTGACTTCGCCGAATCATGCGAAGTGAATGGACAAAAGAAAGGAACACCTTTCCGGAGAAACATATGCATGGAGATTGGCATTAAAAAAGGTGAATATGACCAACAAATCTCTAATCTTTGAATTGGTTTAGGGTGATTTTACAATGCCTACCACTCGTCAGCATCCATGCATGATTCTTCGTTGGTTACGCAATAACTCATAGGGCAGGGCCCTGCAGTTAACCCAATAATGGCCAGCACTGGTCATAATGCACATTTATCAAGAACCCAAAGCTCCGACAACCAAAAAATGAAAAGAGGAGGGCACATTAAGCACTCACTTGATGACACCATCTTCAATGAAGACATCAGCATCAGTCACCAGGTCGTCGTTGACGACCTTCCCACCCTTGATTAGCAACCTTGTCTGCGCACTCTGTGAAGCAGAAAAAAAAGAATGGCCATAATTTTATGCAATCCAACAGAAATTCTAAACACAACATCGTTCATTGGCATGGTGTCGTAAAAGTGGCTACGGTCACTGCAGAGACATGAGAATCCATCGTTCTATGGGATGAAAAATCATGGGAGAGAAATGAGGCAATCTCGTGTTGCTTGTTCACGCTTCGCGTCACCTATTTACATCTTGCCAATCGCACCCTGATGGACGCATCCCAGTTAAAAGTGCCCCGTATTGTGAAACTGGTTCCAGTCGTGTTCCAGCATGGATTCAGTGTGACACGCACTGGTTCCCATTGGAATTAGAACTAGAACCAATCCCACAGTCGAGTGCTAGCTGTGCATTTTTACATTGAGCGCCACCTTTACAATTCTTGTCTCTTCGCACACATGCCAGGTCACCAAAACTCACGGGAGAATGTTATAGAAATATAAAAAAATAGACATATACGCAGAAATCGCCTTGAAGGGTAGGTTACCGCAATGCGTGCCACAATGCATAAATCACTCCAGCAGCCATTTTTTCCCTCCTCCTCAACTTTCTTTTTGGAGGGGGAGGGGGGGGTAGCGCGCCATAATTACACCCGGGTTATGAGGCACGCCGCAGTGGAGGGCTCCGGATCTGGGTATCTTTAACATTTGCGGACATCTCGACATACGGGCGTTTTCGCTTTTCGCCTCCATCTGAAAAGCGGCCACAGCGGCGGGATGGAACCCACGTCCAATTCTGCACCCCGTGTTTAAACCACTGCAGGTTCACTGTTTCCGGTAACGATAACTGCCAGTAGCCAGGCGGCGAACTTCGTACCGACATTATCAGTTACACGGAAGTGAGGCCAAGCGGCATCACCACCACCAACAATAAAAAAAAAAAAAAAAAAAAAAGAAGCTGGCTTCACAACAGGCAGTGAAGTTCTAGGGGAAGCCGACTTACAGGGGGCTGTCGGAAAACATTCCTGTGTGCAGGGAAGAACGCAACGAGTAATCAAATCAGTCTATGATATGCGAGATAAGAAACTCGGACGACAAGCAAGGGAGAGGGAAGTAAGATAAAGGGGGCTGCCAAATCCCCCCCCCCCCTTTTTTTTTTAACTCGCAGGAGGTATTTCCGGGTCCTTCAGCAGTACACCGGTACTTGCGACCGCCGGCATATTTTGTCCGAGCGGACAGAAGCGCTGCTGGCCCACTTGGCGTCCGTCTCGAGCAAACGACATTTCGCACGCACGCAACACTCGCGAGGCGCAAGTTCCACGAGGCCATCGGCGAAATTTTCGAAGAAACAATTCGTACAGCCGACGGCGGCCCGACCCCGGGTAATCACGTTTTAATCCGTGCCTTTATCTCAGTTTCGCTTGGTCATCACCTGCCAATCGTGCAAGTCAGCCCGCCGGCGGAGAGGAGGTCGCGATCTGCAAACACGAAACCGCACTGCAGGCTCACTGCGAACAGAAGTCCCCGCCGTCACTGCTATATCCTTATCGCCTTTTTATCGCATCTTCCTTCCTATACACTCCCGCCTCCGGCCATACCGTTACGTCAGCGGTTTTCAGAAACGCGCCAGTGCCGAAATCTAGCTTATCTCGAAACAACAAGCCCGTTGCGTCAGCGACGCGACTGACAGAAATTCCAAGACCAGGAAATGTGAGCGCGAAATGTTCTCAGCGTACTGTTTTCACGCAGCGAGTGATTAGCACACAAGCAGTGCCCCCGCCGACACCCAAACTCGGCGAGCGAACGACCACTCCTTTCCGCACGTGCAACCAACCTACGAACTAATACGACTATTAATGGTTCGACAGGAAAATACAAAGAAGTGCATTGGAAATGTTATTAAAACGAAGCTTTCTACGCCTCGGTGCCGTCTATCGCTACGCCCAAAACGCACTGCAGACAAGCCGACTTTACACTAGCGCTTCAAGAAAAAAAAAAAAAAAAGAACGATTCCCTGGTCGGAATCGAACCTGTGTCCCTCGCGTTGTGATGCCGTTTATCCGACATCGCCATCACGACAAGGTTGAACTTGTTGAAGCAGTTTATATTTTGGACTGACTCAGATGGCATGGGAGAAAACTTCGCGTTGTAATCATCGCGCTGTAATCAACTCAGTGCAAGGGAGGGGGAATCGAGGGTACGTGAATGAAAGGGTAGATAAGAGTAAGAGAACTGGGGGCGGGGGAAGGCGCTGGGGCATCAGCGTTTGTCGAACTGATGTTCTCCACTGACAAGTTCACAGACGATCGGCTCAGTTTTTTTTTCTTTTTAATTTACTGTGACAGCGGTAAAAGAAGTGCGCATGCGTTGTACGCCACACCCATAGTTCTATTTCTTCCAAGGCATTTTTTTTTTCACGACACACCTCTCCCTTTCCGAAGTGTAAAAGAAGCACGAACGCAGAAAAGGAGCAAAAAAATGACTTGGAAGTGGGGGCGTGGTAGTGTCAAGCGCTGAGTGCCTCGACTCAACGTTACGCGGCTTTAATAAACAGGGGTCGCGACCTTCCGTCGCCTTCCTCGCCCCAGCGGCGTCAAGGGGTCGTGACCTCCGTCTTGGCGGCGGGAGCGGACGCGGAAGAGGATGCGGACCAAGTGAAGAGAGACGGGAGGGGGCGGACGCCCGCACTTCGCGTCAGCGTTTCGCAGGGCGTGGGCCCTGCGCCGCTTGTAACGACCGTTTCCTGCTGCGAGACTGCGCAAACGATGCGTGGCGACAGACCGTCCTTTCCTCCCCTCTTTTAATACTCCGCCGACGCGCCGCAGCATCCACCACTCTCGCCCCATTACGGCTGCCCGTCCCTTTCCGCTGGCTTCCGCATCGAACAAAACATTTCCTCTTCGAACCACAAAACACGCCCTCCGACCCTAACCTCCAGCTTATTCCAGATTCAAACTCTCTCAGCCGTGCGTATCTGCCCGCCAGCCGAATACGACGAGGTCCTGGGGCGGTATGGTATTATTGTGTTTGTCCGTTTTGAAAACATCCGTTTTGCGTCTGTTTTGTTGCGACGTACTTTCAGTTGCAGGTGGGCGTTGGATTGACTTATGCGCAACTGTTCTTGTAAACACATTTTAAACGACTAAACCTATTTTAAACTATCTTTTCTGTGTTCATTGTTCCGCCAGCGAACCAACAACAAGGCGACGAAAAATCGTCTGCTCCCAATTGGCGGTGAGCGCGACCACGGGAGGTGCTGCGAAGCGCGCCTCCGTGACGTCAGCTTAGGGATTCTCACATTTGTCGTCTGCTTCAGTCGGGCTCGCTCTCCCTGCGGTTTCTCAGCGCTCGGTTCGCGTCTGGTGCTTGTCCGCACCAGATTTTGCGTGTGCGTAAGCTGTTATCATAATAATTGACTTAAATTGCATACACTAGCTCAAGGCATGAGCTGAAATATACTTTTGGATACCGCTACGGAAGAAACATTGCCGGCGTCGCCCCATTCCTAGCGAAGCCGGTCCTGTGCGGAGCGCGAAGAGTCGGAGCTGAGCGTCACCTTCTGTATTTTAAGCAATCTTTCGAACAAAGGTAACAGCCAGCTGCTAGTAACCGACAACAGAGAAAATACAAGACCAAAACAAATTCCAGGCCTTCGGGGATGTCGGTTTTGGCAGAAGGCATTACGGTTCCCGGTAATCATTTGTAAGGTAAAATAGTTTTTGCAACCTTTCCGAACGCTTAAAAGTATCGTATCATATCACTTTTCGTTGTCATGGCATGAAAGTATGCCGACATGCACTATGGGGCACAAAAAAATATAGGTTGAGTTCCAAATAACCTATATACTGTGTGCATAGGCGCGTGCTCGTTTTATACCAGGCTTATAACCAGTGTGGAGGTATATTGAACAAAACGAGTCACGTCTACGGTAAAGATACAGTAACACTATGTTTGTTCAGACCTGGGGTGATATTTCCTTTTCATTTCTCACCGCCATATCGCCCCAATAGTCAGATGTGCGTTAGAGGAAAACTGCACTCAGGAGGAGGAGGAGGAGGAGGAGGAGAAAACTTTATTTAATAGCAAAGTCGAGCTTATTAGTAGGCCGGGTCCTCACTCCAGGACAACACAGTGAGAGTAATTTTCTATTTAATTCATAGAACGCCATCCCAAGTAGAAAAGGATTTGTTCTTTACGCCTGGATGGGTTGGAAAACAATTAAGAGCTGCTTGGAAATATTCATCGGCTTCGATTCTTGCAAAAAAAGCACGTATACCATTTATTACGTTCGTTAGCGAGTTTATAATGCCTTCAACGCCGTAAACATTTCATAATTGTTCGGGTTGAGAGTCAGTTCGTTATGATAACGATGGATAGAAGAAAAATTCGAATCACAAAAGCCACCTTCGAGTACTCTGGACAAGGTTGTCTGGGGCGCGATCGCGGTGGCGTAGCACGTACCTTCTCCTTGTATTTGCATGTGAATAAACAACGCACGCTGCGGATATGCATCTTCTTGCACGCAGCCATAACGAAAGCAAATTTGTGAAGAAGGGAACGTATGCCATACAGCCTGAAGAAAATCCACACGATCTTTGTGAGCCTCCCAAACATCCCCAAACCCACTAATAAGATGTTTGTGACAGTGCAGAAAAATTATTGCGTTGGGCACAGAAAAAAAACATTCATCTGATACAAGTCGACAACAACGAAAGAAATAGAAGACATCCGCTTTATTTCCTGCTGTGCGATGCGCGTGTTGGGGCCCGCTGCTTGGTACGTAGCATTAGATTCTTGAGCCTTCATAAGAGCATCACAAAAATACTGAAGGAAGCCTACGTATTTTGAATACTTATCGAGAAGCTCTCAGCGCTGGAAACCTCATGAATAAGCTAGAAAGGAGGAGTTACGCACGATCTTCTGACCGATGCTCTGAAGAAAGTTGTTCTCTTTCTCTTTGTGTGTTGCAAACTTGTGGGGGATACAGCTTGAAATTATTCAGATCTGTCAGAAGCTGGCACAAATACCTTCATTAATAAAAATAGGCTTTTTAATGCAATAAAGCATCAAAGTTGGCGATTTCTAGCGCAGACAGTGCTGCCCCTCGCAAGCGGAGCGTAGCAGACGACAGCAGCGCGAGTCCCTAAGCCGACGTCAGAGCCAGAGGGCGCCACTCAAACATCTCATCGCCAATCGTCTGCTTCGAAGAAGCCACCGCTCATAGCTCCGCCGTGCTTGCATGGCGTCACATCCGGGTGTTCGCTTTCAGCCAATCAGGGTTTGCTCAGAACGGACACAAAACGGACAAAACACGAGAACACCACCCCGACGACCGGATGGCCCGCGCTTCGACAGACGGTAGGAAAGGCGGAAGTTGAGAGCTAATTAAATTCTTCAATCGGAGGAAGAGTTGGTAAGAGCACGGAACACGATAACAGGTAATGGGTGTGTCCGTATACGCGCGCAAAAATGTCCCGATACTGTTTTTAGTACACTCCGAAATAACACCACACACACTTAATTTCAAGCAGCCGGACAAATCTTCGTTTTAACTCATTCGTGTCCGCAAAAAGCTCAGGCTCGAACCACCTTTCCGCTTCCATCGCATCAATCCCTGACCTGGATAACTTCAAGACGACCATACACGCGTACCCTTTTTAAAAAAACACGCTCCATTTCATTGCAATTTTTTTTTTCACCAAGCCTGTAACGCGTTGCTTTGAAGATAAGTAAATAAATAAACACCAGTAAACACCAGGACTGGATTACAGGCCTTGGGTCGTAAGACGGGTCTATGCACATTTAGGCGACGCGTAAGTATTGGCTACGCGTGCTATATGCTATCAACATCCAGTAGTGTGTTGTTCAACGATTTTTCTTTCCTCCAAGATGGCAAATTTCTTCTCTCCATTTGGCAAAAATGGACACAACAGTAGGACTTCCCGTAAAGAAGCTTTTATCGACCGAATTAGGTTTTTCTCACGTATAACCGGTTTTGGGAGTACAGAACCTTTCCCGTTGAAGCCCGTTTTTTCTGCGTAGAAAAAAAAAAAGAAAAAAGACGGTTCCATGCCCTCGGTCTGCGATGCCCTCAAATGCACTTTATCAACGGAGAAGCCGCGCTCGACACTCACTGCGAACCATTCACAGCCCGTGCCGGATGACGCCAGCCACTGTCGTAGAAAAAATAATAAAAACAAACATACGGGTCAGTTCCGTTTTCATTGTTTTATTTTCTGAGGACAGTGACGCGGATGTTTTAAAAAAGAGCCAACTTTGAGCTACGCAGTACAAAGAGGCTAATAGAGCTCTGTAGCAGTAAGAGGTTTAGTGAATGGAGCGGCAGCGCTTCGCTTTGCACTTGTACAAAGAAAGCGCCGCGCGCGTCGACAGCGCAAGAAAAAAAAGAAAAGAAAGCCAGCGGGAGCAAGTTCATGTGGTTTGTAAGCGGCGTATACCTCACTGCTTATGCACATATACACCTTTTCAATTTTCCTTTGTCCTCGCAGCAGCTACTTTTTTTTAATCATCAGACCGCGCCAGTGGCGCTATAATTAGTGCTGTGGACGAGTGGCGCAGTCGACAGGTTGACCCAACTGCGCATGCGCAACTAAATTAAACACCTAAATCCTACCAAGGTGTAAAAAATTCTCTTCGCACTGTCGGGTCCTTCTGTGTCCCGGTGCCTTTTGTTTATATGCACATCCACTCTTTACAATGCGAAACTACAGGCTGCAGCAGCGAGTTTTTTTACTGTTTCAAAAGCGGTGCTCCAGTGTTGCCATCGCTGGGCGTAAGACATCCGCTAAAAAGCAATGAGAAATCCGCCAGATTCCGCTAGATTCTAAAATATATCCGCTAAATTTCCCGCTAGGGCCTATTTTATATAAAATAACAGTGCAATTTCGTGTGATAAATACCTTTATCATTCTTAAAAGCTCCCCAAAACTACGAGAGCTGAAATAACATATAAAAGAGTCTTCCAAGGAGTCTAACAGAACACTTCAGGTTTCAGTGCTGCGGTGGTCGTCATTGGTCAACCTCATCACAGAAGAGGCTAAGAGTCTAAAATGTTCACACTGATGAAAAAAAAAAGAACTCAACGAAAACGAAGAACTCAACTCAACTCAAAGAACTCAACGTCAACGAAAAACACATCGAGGTCTTCGTCGCCGCTGTCGTCGTCTGACACCATCTCCACAGGACCGCTGGTACTTGTTGAGGGACCAGAAAGGTGACTTGGTTGCACATACGTTGCAGATGTCCCGATTGCACTAACTGCTGCGGGAAGTTCGTAATTAAAACAACTTTTCTGGTGTCACTTCAGTCCCGCTCTTACGACGAGGATGGCGTTTGTTGTTTCAAGCTTCAGGTTGTTCCTCATCTTGAATTTTATTATTAAGCTGACTAAACCTCATTTCTACTTCGGCATTTGAATACGGTACACTGTAAACGCAAACTAGCCGGAAATGGAGTTTTAATCAAGTAATGTGCCCTGAAAAGTACCTATAGCAAAAAATGTACTCCCTAGGCATGATCTAAAGAAGTGGACGAACCTCCATGGTAGTACCGTTGCCCATCCGGGTAGCAAAAGAGTGGATTTAGAACTACTTAACACCATTTGTGAGATGGCGTTCCGTTCCTTGTATACTACCACGTCCACAATAAACGCCCTATCTCAGGTAATCATCTCAAGCGGGCGGTCGCCATGTTAGTATTCTGTTGTCTCCGTGCACCAGCACTTCAACCGTGGCCTAATGCTAATTAGAACGAGTGAGCAGGACGCGACGGTTGCACGCAGCTACAAAACCAATACCGTACGTATACCCGTATAGATGCTTCAACCAGCGCGATCACAGGCAGAGAGCGCGGCCGTGTTGTCTTAATCTGTTTATTTTGGCGATAGGTGTTGTCAAACTCTGCTGCTAACGAAGAGGCAGTTCTCGCCGTTGCAAACAATTGCAATGTTCATCTGCTTCGCTTGCTTGCGCATACATATACGATTTAAATTCTCGTGCCAGCGCGCCAACGCACCCGACTGCAGCGACTCAACTTGCCCTGGCGGCACGACTGGCTGCCCGGATGTAAACAACCTCTGCGCTATCAACGCAGCGCGGCCGGTGACTCGGCGCGGCCGGAGCTTCAAGCCTCGCCTTGGGCCGTCGTTTTTTTAAGTGCGAATAAGCGACCCCAAACCATCCACCGCCGGCGTCGGCGGCGGCGGCGGCGTCCGCAGTGCTCCTCTATATTTAAAGAAGAAACAGCATCCGGCGCCAGGTTTCGATCCGAGGACTTTGCGGGCCGCAGCCCGACGCTCTACCGAATAAGCCACGGACGCGACGCTGATATTGTCAGTAACGCGCCTTATATCTTTAACGCATTCAAACTACGTCGTCAGCGGCGTGCGTTGGCGACTCAGCGGCGTTATAGCGGCTTGATAACTGCGTGGTGTACGCGTGATACTACAAACCCGATGGAAGAGATGGAAGAGAAGGCGGCGAGGCGGTGGGCTGCGGGGGCCGAGCGCAAGCGCCGCAAGCGGGCCGACAACCGTGCATTCGCACTTTCACATTCTCCCCCTCGGGGAAATGCGGGGGAATTTTTCTTATTTGTGAAGGACTAGTAGTGCCATTTGGTGGAAAGATTTTCATGTGCCCCTGTCACACGAGGAACGGCCGCAAACAGCATTTGGATACGGCGACAGGTGTGGACAGCTCGCTGGTAAGTGGTCTTTCATCAGTCGATGCGTTTGTCAAACGTTTGGATAGGGTTAACAGCGAAGTACCCGGGTACCCGTGCCGCTCACCGCTCGTACGCGCACGGGCAAAGAAAAAAGCGCACACTCGTATTATTTTACTTGTTTGTGGGTTTTGGGGTATGCGTTCGCATTCTTTTGTAGGCTGGTTTGTAACAGGGCATTCGAGGTAAAATCGTTTGTCGCGCGCGGCGTCTTTCAAAGCAACGTGACGGTTACTTCGTGCTGGCGAAAATCAGCGCAGTCAGACGGAAGCGGTAAGGAAGGTAGAGAGGTCGGGGAAGAGGGCGCTAATATATAAAAGAAAGCGTAATGCAAGACGAGAAATATAACACAACCCGCCTGCATTTCTCCGAACTTCAGGACAGAGCCGCACACGGGTACGTTGTCACAAACTCGAGCGTACGACGTCTAAAAGTACCGTATATATATATTTTTTTTTTCATTTTTCAACGTGACCTGAGCCACTTATCTTCTCATTGCCGCGCATGCAGACCTGATTGTGTCCCTGTGTTTGAGCGCCCAGCCATCCTTTTGCGACATAAGAACCAGCAAACGCGAGAAATTGTAGAAGCCAGCCACATCAGAAAAGCTGGTTCCGAATGTGTCAGTCATCCCTCTATCGCCCTGCTTAATCGAGAAGTCGCATATTTAGACGCACATTGAGCGCTATTTCGGTGCTTCTGGGAATGCGTGTTGGGGGTGGGAGGGGGGTCTTAATCCATGTATGATGCGGTTATCTTTGCTGATTTTTCGCCTTTCGTGCGCCTCAAAGTTCGTTTTGTGGTTTTGTTGTTACGGTTTTTTAGTATTTTCGGCTGAGTGCGCCAAGAACTGTGACGCATTGGGGGCGCGGCAATTGGGCGCTTGGGCATATAAAGCTTTGAATCGTGCAATAATAAACTAGTTGCGAGTGTGCGCTTGTGCCATCTTCATGTGTTCTTGTCCTCGTTAATTTGCGCGCAGTTTATTTTTCGCAATGCATAATTACCAACTCGCCGAACTCGCAACCCTTTTACAGATCCTATACTCCGTAAAAATGAGTTGCCTGTCCTTTTAGGTACGGCAAAATCTCGCGCAGCGCATCATTCTGCCAGGGGGCCATATCCTAATGTCAATGCACACACTATGAAAGCAGCTTGCACTTAATGCGTCACATTGTCTGCTGATAAGCATTTTAGATTCGCCCCTCTCATCATCATTCACTTCGTGGAGATGGCGGGATTTTCTTTCATAGCTTGTTGTCACTGCAGTAATTAATAGCAGAATCAGTCCAAGAAATCACAGAAACGGTTCGTTTCACGTTGAAAATACTCATAGTAACACACTTTGCACCACACGGAGGAACAATCGGTTGCAGTGATGAGGCATAAGGGTAACTTGTTGTTAAAGGGGCATTGAAGGCAACCAGCAAGTTGGTTTCAAACGGAAGTCGGACCTCCGCATAGCCATTTCAGCATTGATTTAGTGCCAAGATGCCTTAAGTGCTGAGAAATCGCTGTTCAAATGCTCATCAAACGTGACGCAAACACGACTGCAGTCGCTGTTTGCATCAGGATAAACCGTAAGCAAGTGAAGCAGCGGTGATTAATAGCAGTATACAAGCAACTGAATACAACATTACCACGTACCAAGCAGTTTGGTCAGTTCCGGTCAAATCGCTCATGCTTCCCCAAACTCCCCTGTCATTTGCCGTTCGAGACCACTAAGCAAAATGTTTCTCCATTGGACCTGTAATCAGTGTTTACGCTTCACTGAAGAAAAACATTGGCCTTTTGAGGCCCCTCAAGTTTTGGCGTCGAACGATTTTCTCATGCGTAGCTCGCATGCTCCCTTGGAAAGCGGTACTGCCACCCCAAGTATGGACGAAGCACCATCCAGCGGCAGCCAAGAAAGAAGTTGTGCGCGTCAGGCCACTTAAGCCCTTCCGGTGAAAACGTGTTTTTGCTATTTTCAACCTTATTTAAAAAAAAACCCCAGGTGTAAGAGGGGTATAATAGTGTTCTCCGTGAGCTAATCTATCAACCTAGAGAGACTTGCATTTTAACTTCACTGTCATTTAAAGTTGTGCTCGAGTATATTGTGCGGAAGTAATATCTTTTTTATTGCTGCAAAAGCCACGATGGTTAATGTACTGGCACTTGGTTTTATGAAGCCTTTGCATTCCTAATTTAAGTACTGAATCTTCGCAGGGAACCTGGCATAACAATTTTATTACTGTACCGAATTATTAAGTTCATTTAACCATAGTGTCTGTTTTGAATTTTACATGTGGGGCATTTTTTTTTTCTTTTTTGCTTTTTCAGGTAGATGTTCCTTTGACTCCCTGCCTGCATTCCGCGAACGGGGAAATTAGCCTCCGCATCGATGGCCAGAGTGTCTTGAGTGCATCATCTTTACTGGGAGGACTGTGTAATCTGTTTGCATCGTTCTGGGTTTTCAACATTCAATATCCCAAGAAGGCACACAGAGCTCTAACGTTTGTGGAACATGCCTTTTTTTTGGACCTTGCCAGCACCAAACCGCGTGTGAAGGATTTAGAACTAATTAACTTTTATCGCATCAATATCCCTCACCAATATTTTATTTGTTTTCAATCCTGTAATCATTGGATAGTAGTTTTAAAGAATTTCGTATTATGTTTCTGACGTTTTCTTTTTTTTTACTGAACAGGGGATATTTGATGGGCCCTTCTGTATGCTGATAATACAGCTATCTTTTAGTGAAGCAATATTATTAACCAACTAATATAACTTGAAACAATTATCTAAATAATGCTGGCAACTGGTGCCAAATGAATCAACTCAAAATTATCGGAAAAACACGAATTACATGGCTTTTTCTTCTCACTCTGAAGAAGCTGTCGCGATACCACTCATTCTGTTCTATATCCTTGCAATTAACCCCTCAGACTGGGTCACTTTTCTTGGCGCATTTGTGTCTTTATCAAAACGCACTGGTATTTTCCGCAGCATATTTCTCGTTCTTTATATTACTCATTTATCCATAGCCAACTCATTGCTGTCTGTCTCCTACATCATTTATCTCTTGTGCCTTTACCATCTACAAAATGCTCGTTACCTTTCAATATCAAATCGTTACACAGCTCTCGCTCATTTCACCACCAATTGAAAAAAATTTTTGTTGTTTTAAACCACTGCAACCATTTTTTTCACTTTGTGTACTGAGTACTGATGCGTACTGATAAGTACTCACGCGTTCTCAATCCTCTAGTATTATATAATGATGTCACTTACCATGCCGTTGTGTTTGTGCCTATATGTTTTTCGCGTATTTCCAGTTCTTATAGTAACATTGTTTCTACAGTTTGTTCAACTAGCACACAGATCGCTCATTTCACCACCAACTGAAAATTTTTTGTTGTAAACCACTGCAACCATTTTTTTCACTTTGTGTACTGAGTGCTGATACGTTCTGATAAGTTCTGATAAGTACTGACGCGTTCTCGATCCGCTATTATTATATAATGATTTCACTTACCATGTGGTTGTGTTTGCGCCTATCTTTGTTTTTCGCGTATTTCCAGTTCTTGGAGTAATATTAATTCTACGGTTTGTTCAACTAGCATTCTATTGCTGTCTTCCATTCCTAACTGGCGTGTTTTTAGCAATTTACCATTTTTGCTTTCTTATAGGAGGTCGCCCTAAGTTTTTATTTCGGAGCCTCCTTGTGTACACCATGTACCATGTAAACTTGTATGCGAAAGTTCGTTTGAAATAAACCTGAAACCGAGAAAAACCGTGTGAAATCAGTACTCCCGCAGGGAACTGGAAACTCTCCCTTGTGGCCTTGAAAAAACTTTTCGGAAGGCCTACAAAACCGCCCCAACTTTGCAAAACTCCATTCAAAAGAAATATATGCTTCCCTTGAACCTCCTAAAAACTCCCCTCGCAAGGCCTACAAAACGTAAAACTCCATGCAAAAGAAGTAAATGCTTCCCTTGAACCTCCTCAAAACGCCCCTAAAATAACATAAGTACTCCCCAAGGGAGCTATAATAGGCTACTATTTAACCGCCTCAGAAGTCCATAAACATCACTTAAAAACGCCTTGAGGAAGTAAAGAATACTCCATTTTGATCTCCTTAAATTCTCCCTAACATTTCTTAACACTCCCTAACTACCTCCTTTCTATCACCTAAAAACACCCTGTTTTTAGGAGGTAAACAAAACCTCCCTGTTCCATGTAGTAAAAAAACTCCTACAAGGAGGATCACTAGAGGACAGGCGAAAAAGAACCTCTAGGGAGTATATGGGTGGAAAAAAAATTTAGAGTGTACCACGAGCATCGACATGGAAAATCCGGTCAGCTCGGCGAACGGGTTTTCGCCGCAGGCGTCCTTATGGGAGTGAACTTCACACCAGAACGACTGCGTGGACGATATTTGCTTCCACTCCAGGAGGGTGATTTTGCTCCACTGGTTTTGAATTTTTTCGATTGTCTCAGAGCCGTTTTGAAACCTCACGGATTTCTTTGTCTGAGATAGGCGGAGCAAATGAACAGGAGCCCTCCTAATCTCTGAAGTTAAGCAATTTCTGTATTTTTAGAGGACACGGAAATGGTTTTTGCAGGCCGATTTTGAATCGGTGCACTACGTGAAGTATCCGCCAGAAATCCGCTATGTATGAAAATGGCCCGTCAAAAAATCCACTAGCCGCTACACTGATTTTTTCCCCGTCAGAATAAAATGAAATCCGCCAGATTTAGCGGAAAATCCGCTAGATTGGCATCACTGGTGTTACTGGCCGTAATGCGTGCGGCGTTATAAAAAAAAAAAAAACCCGGATCATAGTTACTCCATCCGTTTACCGCAGTCGTGTGCGCGCGTTTTACGAGGAGCGCCCCAGCGTCGTCCAGTCTTGCGCATGGCGACTGCAAAAGAATACCAAGAAAACAATTCACGTGCGTCCGCGACTCGGGGGTGGGGGACAAGACAGCTCGCGCTACAGACGCGTTCCACCCGGGGAGAAGTGCGAAAGCCTGCGGACAAAACGATCCGACACCGCCAGTCATGCATGAAGACGACGACGATATAGATGGATATGACGATGACTACTACTATCACGCTGAAAAGCGATGACGGAACATGTAAACAATTTCAAACCTACTGCAACGCGTGGTGGAGTGTCCTTCAGTGCTTACATAGAAAGAAATCTTTCAGCTTCGCTGTAGTTCAAGCCTTGCGCGACTTGGTGCAAGCTTCGCCATCTTTTTTTAACAGCTTCCTCACGCGCCGAGCTGGCACGCGCGTCCTGGTCAGAGCACGAAGTAGCCAGTTCGAATGCCAGCCGCCGTGGTTGTTTGCGTATGAATCGAGTGGAATATAATGAAACATCACCTTCGAAGAGACGACTTCGAACACAATGACAAAAAAAAGCCTACGTGCATAGAAGCTATGCATATGTTAAAAAAAAAACCGAAGTGAACCAGTCGACCTAGGCAAACAGCCGTCAGTTTGATACAAGCAGTTGGGCTAGTGCGGTCCGTTTAGCATAACAATGCGAACGACAAAACGTGAGGTGAAGTGACACAGGACAGACTTACTCAACTTGGGTCCTCTTTTTTTTCTTTTTTTTTTCTTTTGACATACACGAGCTAATCTTGGTTTACCAGCGCTGCGGTGACAAAGCCTCCAAAGAGCAAGTTTCAAAGGATTCCTAAGCACACTCTTCTGAGATGAGCGCGCGAAAGCGTTTTAAATGCAGAGCATTTCAGTAACTCACGATGTCACCCGCGTTGACGTCCGTAGTAGTCCGCACCCCTCCCCCTACACTATATAAAAAAAATACTATCCGGCGCCTGGTTTCGATCCCTCAACCCTGCGGACGAAACGCAATGTACATGGTGCTCTACCCACTGCGCCACAAAGCCGACACAGAATGGGAGGCTACGAACGCGCCTTATATCCCTGACTCATTCAAACTACGTCAAGAAGTTGCTGATACAACGCATTCACTACCACCAACTCCCCAAACACTAAACGTTAACGCAATACACCCACCCCCTATGCGACGCATTTACTCGAGTCCCCCTCGAGGGGAGATGGGCCCAATCTTTTTAGCTAGGTTAGTCGCCGAGTCAATTCTGCCGATGTCGACGCTAAGCCTACAACCTCGACGTCGGACTCGTTGCAGAATCACTGTCCGTGCTGCTGCAACAACAGTTGAAAACTGTGTGCAAGATTTCTAATGCACGCACTTCTCTTTGCGTATAATCTTTAAGTGCAGAGCACTTTAGGGGCTCGCCTTGTCGTCGTAGCTCGCTCGCTGGATCCAAGTAGAGCCACATGGCGTTCCGTCGTCACGGCGTAACCCAGAAACTTTGAAAGAAGCTTTCGAAACTCGTGAACCGCTGGCGCTCATACATCTCGCGGTTGTTTAGCGCAAAGAAAACTGTAGGTACATTTCAGGCAAAATATACGTAATTAACCGGCAGCGCCAGCGTTCATTTAGTTGGAACGCTCGTTGGGTTGGTTTTTACAATAGTAAGCGAAAAAAAATCACGCCATATCCACGGAATGAATGATGATAAGTGGGGCGAAGCTCGAGAGGGGGAGATCATCGGTAACCGTAACTCTCCCGTGAAAGTTCGCCCATTACATCATTAAGAAAGACGTAAGACTGTGTGCGTACATTGTAAAAATCAACTTTTATTTTCGGAGTCAATGCTCCCAGGCCCAGACCTGGTGAAAGACCCCGCGCCATCGAGGACTACCCCGCACCTCCACCACAATTTGTCACGTAGGATGGGACACAACGGTAAAGAAATAACTTTTATTTAGGGCGAACTTGTGCCCGAACAAGACGAGAGGAAACGAGCAAAGGTCCTTGCGTCGCGTTCGATCTCCGAGAACGACTGCCTGCGTTTGTGGCGTGATCTCCCCCTCGCAGTGCACGTGCGCTCGCGCCTCCGTTGGCGAACACAGACAAGCTCGCGCTCCCGGTGCCGAGTTTGCGCTGCCGGTTGCAGCCGGTTCTTGCGCGTGCAACGCGGCCCACTTTGCGACATCTCCGAAAGCATGCGGCGGTCACGTACCACGAGACACAAGGGATGGACAGACCCATGGCTTTAGGAGCTTCGCCCCTAAAAAGTGGCCGTGCAACGCCGGCACGTGCGGGAGGAGAAGCAAGCACAAAAAGAACAGAACTCTCGCTGGCGCAGTTTCAGGTTCAGGCAGAGGGCGCGCGAGCACTGCGAAGGTGGGAAATTTGAAATGCGCTGCACAAACATCCGTTGAATTCATCAGGAGAGGAATGAGACAGGGCGGCGAAGAGCGTGATGGGCGAGCGAGCGAGAGAGCGGATAACGGCGCCACAGCCCATTATGGCGAATCACTGCAGCATGCTCTGCATCTGCAGTGCATGCATGCATGCTGCATCTTTCACATTGACAAGTGGAACGGCTTTAATTTTTTTTTTTTGTGGTGCACTGAAGAAAGAATGAATAAATAACCTCATTTTGCCTAATATTGTGTTCGAAGAGGCGGGAGTCGTCTTCACCCTCCCTCGTCAGACGGCGGCCAGGAGTCCTTGGGCTCTGGAGGGGCCTTCAGTCAACTGCCCGGACCTTGCCCAAACGGTAGTGGCTGAATATAGTATACCCGCATGCCAAAATGCGGTTCCGTTCTCCAAGGCGGAGCGGCAGCTCAGATGTTTCCAGGCAGTGTCGGAAGCTAAGACATCGACCTCCCTTGTAAGCATTGTCGTTTCCTGGAAGTTCAGACTGCGAAGGCAACCATACAATTCGGACCCCGCTTAACATTTCTTTCCCCTTTAAATCCTGTAAATATTTGTTGGTCCTCGGGTGAGATCCCCCCTCTCGCGAAGTTTCTATACGCGTCTACAAGTTAAGAAGGGCAATAGCCTACGTATTTTATCACTCAGCCAAAGCGATGGACCCGCGGATGTCAACGCGTGCGCGAGTTCTGAAACGAGATTGCGCTTAACACGTACCGTCATCTCCTTTTTCACACCTAGTTCTTTTGTCGTCGCTGCAGGAAGTAATAAGCAAGTTAAACCAGAAAAATCACGGAAACGCCTCTTGTCACGTTCAAAATGCTCGCAGTAGGGCACTTTTTGCGCCGCGCGGAGTAACAGCCGACGGCGGTGATGAGGCGCAGGGACAACTTCTGAGTTAGAGAAGCACAAAGTAAAATATGCTTTGAGATGAGGTTGAGGGAAATGAATCAACGAAGGTTGGCAGCTAAGGTTTTTAGGTACCTATACTTGAAAAGCGTGGACACGCAGTGGTTTAAGAAAGACTAGAACGCTAACGATGAAACACGGAAAGAACAGTGGCGAATCCAAAACAGCCAAGGTAACCAAAAAACAGGCAAGGCAGATTGAAAGGAATAAATGGAGGGAACAAATGGAAGCTAAAACGTCGTTAGAGATGTACAGGGCTCAGAAATTGAACATCAGAAAGGAAAATTTCTACGATAATTCCCAGGGCAGCGCTTTGCTTTTTGAGGCTAGAGCAGGTTGCCTGCGAACTAAGAGTTTTGTGGGGAAGTATTCACAAAATGATGGGGTATGCATGGTCTGCGGAAAAGAAACAGAAACTATGCGGCACATAGTGTTAGAATGTGAGGGTACCCATCCAAATCTACATGAAGGGAATATTGGGCTTCCAGAAGCCCTAGGATTTAAGGGTATCACAGAGGAAGTTAACTTCAAGGCTGTCGAGGGGACGAAAAGAAGATTAGAATGCTGGTGGACGAAAAGCAGAGAGGGGAATATTGCCTAGGACAGTTACCAACTGTAACAGGAAAAAAAAAGTATTTTGTGACTAATAAGCTTTTTGTGCCTGCCCTAAGCAGCGCTAGTATTAAACCAAGAGTGTAAAACATGGTTATATTAGTCCTTTTTGGTAAGATGACATCTCATCACCCCGCTTCAAATGGGAAACCAATAACAATCATCATCATCATCATCATGTTGTCGTTCTTATTTGCAATGGCTGACTACGACTTTTACGTGTGTGCGGAAGCAAGAGCGAGTGCGATGGCTGCCTCCTCCGCCACCTCCGGAATCACCGCGAGGACTGTGCCGAAAGCTACGGAATGGATCAGCCTATTCACTGCGCATCTTCGATTTACCAGTCCTGGACGGTCCGCGGGCAGTCCGAGGACTGCGTTCGGACCGGAAGCCCCATAGAAATACATGGGAAAATCGGCCGCCGCAGATCGCGCCTCGGGCAGTCCGCGGACGATCCGGGACTGATAATCGAGGAGGCCCACTACCGCTACGGCCACGGCGTCTTTGTTATGGTACTCGGAGTGCGGTACTTCGTGGACGCTCTTTGTGGACGCCAACCGGGTGCGCGCTTTCACCAACCTGGCCAAGTAACGCTTTCGCGTCAAAGCCAAACCGCAAAATTAAACGCGAGACTGAAATCAGTACGGACGTGTCGGTTCAGTTTCATATACAGACATTGTGTGCGCAAGGATTATCAGCCAGGGCCATAACACTTGCTGCTTGCACAGAATTCCTTATCAGTTAATCCCAAAGACGGAGCACTAATGCATTTATCACCCATTGTGCTTATGTGGAACGCTCGCATGCCTCTCATATAAGCGCCTTCCCCATAAGCAGAGGTTGTGGTAAATGCCTTAGCCTGGAGTCTTTGGGATTAACTGATAAGGAATTTGCTGTGCAAGCAGCAAGTTTTATGGCCCTGGCTGATAATCCTTGCGCACACAATGTTGATTGATTGATTATGGGGTTTAACGCGCCGACGCGACACAGGCGATGAGGCATGCCGTACTGGTAGGCTCCGGATTAATTTTGACCACCTGGGGATCCTTAACGTGCGCCGAAATGTCGAACACGCGGGCGTTTTTGCTTTTCGCCTCCATCAGAAAAGGGGCCGCCGCGGCCGGGAATCGAACCCGCATCCCATCCTTGGGCTCAGCAGCACAACGCCTTAGCCACTGAGACACCGCGGCGGATTTGCGCACACAATGATCTGTATACGTGAAACTGAACCGACGTCCGTACTGATTTCAGTCTCGCGTTTAATTGTGCGGGTTCTTTGTTTAATTGTAGACTGTCTTAACTAACGCGCTAGTAAACGACACTTGTGTTCGTCCAATAAAAACATCCGTTGGCACAGGGTCAAACTTAGTGAAACACCACCAGTTTTCGCCAGTTTTGTTAGCCATTTCGAATTTACGGCGAGACGTCACGATGAGCCATAATTCTACAAGGGCTTTCCTATAACTTCCCCGGTGTTCCTTGCTGCGTGTTTCATGCGCCGTCAAATCTGGCACGCTTACACAGTGTTCTAAAGTAAATCGCTCCCTTTGTCACCGACCCGCCCAGGCCCCCTAGAGACAATCTACAGAACCACGAAAGCGTCTCTTACGACTAATCTTAGCTACCGCTGTTCCAAGTGCTCCGAGAACGACGTTACTGCTGCAAATGGAACTAAACGAAACTAACCCCCACAGACAGAAATAGAAGTAGAGAGAAAGCAAGAGCGAGGGGGAGGGTTGGGTGTGCGCTGGGAGGTAACCCCACACACGAGGTATTTGACATTTGATGCCGCATTTGTAGCCCTCTACAGAGGCAGTCCGGGGAGTAGCAGTGAGTTGAAAGTGGAAAGGGTAATCGGCGAGAGTAAAAAAAGCGAACTGTACCGTGACTTGCACACGGAGAACACACGCGCACGACGCTCGAATCGTGACGCGACGGACGCGAGTTTCGCGTCCGTGGCGTCACGTGCGCACGCGGACAATGCACGCCGGCGTCGTTTGCCGCGAACGGCCGCGTCACGTTTCCCGGCCCGCAGTGTGCGGGGGCACGTAATAGTACGAATCCGGCTGAGGATATAGCGTGTAAGCATTGCTCCAAACGTCTCCTGCCCTGCCCTGTCCCGCGGATATGTCCAGCAGCAGCCGGCTGACGACTTGGGCTGCGTTCCAATTCGCGGACAGCTTGGTAGACAGCTTAACGAAGCAGTCTATATGGACGTCTAAAGGAATAAGAATTGGAACAGCGCAGCGGTCACCAACGAAGACGACAACCTCGTAGCAAATACGTTGAGAAATGCAAGCCGCAGATTTCGTGAATAATATTGCCGTTATTATTACAAACATTAAGTGATTTAAAAATTGAAAACATTCATTTACACCACTATTAAATTGCATTAAATATTTCAATGAAAGAACAAGTGCTTTGTTACAACATTATTACGCAAAAAGGTGGCGCTGGCTTCACTCGTTAGTTTAGACGATAATATTGAGAAACTCTATGGTTTAGACAGGAAGGTAGCCTGCATCGTTGCTGACTTCAATGTTGTCTCCTCGAAGCAGTCTTCGTTGGCCGCTTCGATTATATATATATATATATATATATATATATATATATATATATATATATATATATATATATATATATATATATATATATACATACACACACACACACACACACACACACATACCGCTTCGTTCGAACTGGAACGGGGATTAACATGGCGGACTGTCCGCGAAGCCGGCCACGAAGCCGTCTAAAGGGTAAATCGGAACGCACGGCGAAGGCACGCCGGCTATGTCCTCAAGATTTCGACATCGATGCCCATTTCTTGATTATATCTGCGCAGGCGCACTTGCCTGCGTTATCGCTAAAACGTAAAAAATGAGTCCTTTCGAACGCCACTACGACGAAGCGCTAGCTGCGTAAAAGAACAGTAGGTTAGCAATGCCGAGAAGGGTGAAGAGATTGATTGATTGTGGGGTTTAACGCGCCGACGCAACGCAGGCGATGAGGCGCGCCGTAGTGGAGGGCTCCGGATTAATTTTGACCACCTGGGGATCTTTATCGTGCGCCGAAATCTCGTACACACGGGCGTTTTTGCTTTTCGCCTCCATCAGAAAAGCGGCCGCCGCAGCCGGGAATCGAACCCGCGACCCCGTGCTCAGCAGCGCAACGCCTTAGCCACTGAGCCACCGCGGCGGGTGAAGGGTGAAGAGGCCCACCGCCGGCACTTGATCGAAATAAGTATTTCATCGAGTAACAAAAGCTTGATGTGGGGGAGGTGGTACATTATGCTTAAAAATTACTCGGCGCTAAAACAAGGACGAAGAAACACGTACACACAACACAGTGCCGGACTTTCAACTGATGTCTGTGGAGGAATGCCTTTAATGATGAAGAGAAGTGGCAGCGAGCTTGGCTTGCTACTCCACATGAACATGAGAGGTGCGAAAGTGAAAGGAAGCGAAGACACAAAAACTCATACAGACACTACAAAAGCAAAAGAGCGCACAGAAACTGACAGACGCAGGATCACGCACATCGCACAAACAGAAGTGAAGTTAAGGCACACATTCACAGAGTTTCGTTCAGGCCGGAGTCACGGAGAAATGACACCAAGGCCCGTGTACTCCGTGTTGCCGCGGCAGTTGAGTGCCATATTGGACAAATGACGTCGCAAAGCTTCAATGGAACATCAGCACGCAGTCCCAAAGTTGTCTTCAAAGTTAGCCGCGAGGTGTCATAACGGAGACACACACACAGTACGTGTTCTATGTCCTCACGAACACTGCATACTTGACAGTGAGGGGAGGCAACTCGGCGCGTCTTGTGCAGGTAGTGGCAACTGATGTCTGTATGAAACACGTATGAAACACGAAGGCCTGTATGAAACGGGGAAGGAAGAAACGACAGGACAAGGCGCTGAACTACAACTGATTTTTTATTCAGAAAAGAAGGCCATATAAAACCCGTACCTGTGTTGGCCATGCTTTGGATGTGCGGGGTTTTATGTCTTTTATGTCGGCAGTATCAAGCCTGGACCATGTCTGAGCATTTCCCGTATCACTTATCTATAGTGGTTTCCAGTGTCGTTTTTGTGCGCATGTGCATGTGCGTGTTCACTATACCGTTCACCCGTTGTCATCTTTATCCCCTATCACGAATTTTGGTTCACAAAAGAGAAGCAAACCAGGCAGTTAGCATTTTAATGTGTCCTTGAAACTTTTTGCATCAGCACACGATGCTTTTTAAATCCGTGGGTCATGAATTACGAAGTCCCATAGGAATGTGATCAAGTGATTGTTTTAAAGCGTTCATTAAGCCGTGTGTTGCCCACCAGACTAGGTCGTTTTTAACGCGACAGCGTGCTCACCGAACAATTTTCCGCGGGAGTTAGGCGTCCGCATGTACCGTGGCCCTCAGCCGTGTTCATCAGGCGTCCGTCATTTCCGCTAACCAGAAACGGCGACGGCAAGAAGCGAGCGCCCGTATGCAGCTGGAATCGGGCACAGCGACTACAGGAGTGTGGAAAGGATGTGTGCCAGTAGGCTCGGCTAGTGTCACTAGACAAGGTTGCAGAGTATCGGCACTTTTTTCTCCTATTGTTCCAAGCCACCGCCATGATCACTGTGAGTTCGCATTACCTGACGTTTGTTTACACTGCGACGGTTCATGGCCGCCGCCATTTTGTTGCTTATGCGTTTTGGTCGGTCAACTCCGTAGGCTTAGCTTGCCCTCGCTGCTCTGCGACTCCGCGAGAACGTCGTCGTTCCGAATGCGAATAACCCGCCGCGGTGTCTCAATGCGTTGTGCTGCTGAGCACGAGGTCGCCGGTTCGATTCCCGGCCGCGGCGGCCGCTTTTCTGGTGGAGGCGAAACGCAAAAACGCCCGCGTGTGCGAGATTTCGGCGAACGTTAAAGATCTCCAGGTGGTCAAAATTAATCCGTAGCCCTCCACTGCGGCGTGCCTCTTTGCCTACGTTGCGTCGGCGCGTTAACCCTGCAATCAATCAACCGAATGCGAATCAAATATACCGCAATTGGAAGCATTTCACGCTGCGGAAGTGTGTCCGAAGATGCGGTTTGGCTGCGTCTTCGGAGGCGTTGCTTACAAGCGACCCGGTCGAAGCTAGCGGCGAGGCCGTAGAAGCGTCAACCTGCAATACTGATAAACAACTAAATGGCCGCCGTTACTCACTTGCGTGCGTCAGTGAAAGCTTACTTAGAGACCCTAGATTCATCGACAATGGTACTACAGCGGATAAAATGGATACGTGAATTCAGCACGCGCCACGCCTGCGCAGTAGGGTTCGTTATCGCCCGGTCGGCGCTCGCGCCGATGAGTCAGTTTTCGTGTGCCGCTGCGCGTAAAACCGTGCTTGCTAGTGCTCTTTCAGCTGACCTTCAGAGCTTGCAGAGCACGGGCGGTGAGTGAATGCATCAAGCTCCGTTCTGAATACCATCTGAATACCTAAACGTAGGTATCCCCTGACCTTACTTTTAGAGGCGAAGCACCTTAGGACCTCGTTTTGTCCGGGGCTTGGCGTCCGTGTACAGTGTTGCGCATGCGCGAGGAGCATTGGATTGGATTGGACTAGATAGGAATTGTATAAACTGTGCACACGCGTTGTCACTCATATACATGCGAGGATGGAATGCCACGGGTGTTTTACGGTAAGAACAATCCTCAGTGCGTCGCCCACTCGTCATGATTCCCTTCGTGGAGATGCGTGAATTTTTTTTTCGCTCGTTTGTTCCTGTGTTAACAGGTACGTCCAGCTCGGCTTATTGCCACAGTCAACAGGTCA
Organism: Haemaphysalis longicornis; assembly: GCF_048455015.1. Lineage (NCBI taxonomy): Eukaryota > Metazoa > Arthropoda > Arachnida > Ixodida > Ixodidae > Haemaphysalis > Haemaphysalis longicornis. Next base: position 78,116,462 of record NW_027526225.1, on the reverse strand, counting down.
TGCCCTACTCTTGCACCGGTGCTAACACGCGTGTGTTTCGCCTCCACCTGCCGAAACGCGACCGCCGCGAATCAAATTCGAAGATAAGTGCGTGACAGCCAAACTCGTTTTGAATTTCCCGCGCCATGGCACTAATGTCGGAACATTCCACACCTCATTGTCGTCGCTTCCGGCTTCGTCTGCCCGGCCCTTATCGCCTGCGGCGACCAGAAAGCGCGCCCACGCTCACAACGCGCGGGGCTCCGACGGCTTCAGTCAGGCCATCCGGAACGGAACGCCGCTGACGCCGCCGTTACGGACGCTAGTCAGATTACCGAGGCCGACACGTTCGACGCTCGGGCACCCCTGGGGACAACGCTCTTCCCCGGGGCATTTCGCTAATGGAAGCGGAAGACAGCGCGCGCTTGACACACGAACCGGTTCCGCACGTGACATTAGCCCACAATTATTGCACTTGTGGGCGCGTATATCGGCAACAGTGTTCGCTCGACAACTCAAAAAAGCCGCCCGCATCTTCCCACAGGGGGAACTCGAGTAAATGCGTCGCATCTACTCGAGTCAAGCAAAGCGTCACGTCAAGCGAAAGCCAAGCAAAGACGCCCTTGACTGAATTCCGAACGCGCGCTCCGCCGCTTATATACGTTGAGGGGACTGCGTAAGCCGGTCCCAGTCGACGACGTTGGCGTACTTGTAAAGCGGCGTGGACTCTAGGTGTCTGAGCCAAGCGCGGATGTTGCTTCGCCGGAGAACGGCACACCGGTTATATGCGCAGCGCGCCCGAAGGAGAGGAAACCGCGGAAGAGAGAGTATTGCACATGCGCCGGCCCCAGCGCGTCTGCCGCGGCTATGACGCAACACAATCCAACACAATCCACTTTAATCCAATCCAAATCCACTCCAAGCCAATCCAATCGAATCCAATCCAGTGCCCCTCGGGAGAGAGTGCTCGCTATCGCCTCGACTCGACGCGCATGCGCAGTGAGCGTGCGGACTACGGACGTCAACGCGGGTGACATCGTGAGTTACTGAAATGCTCTGCATTTAATATAAGTACATCACTGAGGGTAGCGCTGTTCTGTTAATTAAGGGTTTTTTAAACGCGAAGCTTTTTACCTTCACCCCCCAAGGGTTCTGTCGCGTACGTTGTCGTCAACAGAAAACTCCCGCGAAAACAAAATAAGTTACTGGCACCGCCAGGAATCGAACCTGGAACGAACAGGGAAACGGAGCGAGAGCCCGTTGTCTTACCGATTGAGCTACAAGCCCGCGCGGAGACGGGAGCGACAGACGGTGCACTAACCGAGCACATCTGCGGGTTTACCCACTGCGTTATCGCCGAATGCCACATAATAGCGTCACGCGACCTCTCGCCACGCTGTGCGCCCAGCCAACGGCACGTGACGCGGCAGTGTGCACGCCTTGCGCATGCGCTAAGAGTTAATAAAAATTGAAGGAAGCTCACACCAACGCATGTCATCTCACTTCGTCTCTGCGGCCGATCTCGTCATCTCCGTCGGCGGCCGCAGAGACGGAGGAACAGTAAGATAGTTTACTCTGGGTTTGAGCTTCGTTTTTAATTTTATATAAAAAAGAGTTTCAACTCATGTGCTTCACCAATACAACTCAACCAACCACCTTTCATAGATCACGCAATGATGTAACCTTAGCAGAGAATATCTCTTTGAAGTAATGAAAGGTGGGTTAAGTGGATTTCACTTGTCTCTGGTTTCACTCTTTGTATAGCCAGTGTGAACTCAAGTGACGTCGCATGGATAATCGTTGAGGGCATGGTTTAAAGCTTGGCTTTCCAACCAGCTTCACAGGCTGGATTGGCGCGCATTTTTTGTTTTGTTTCGCTTCTCTTCACCCCAACGTGCAGCAGCAGCTCTCCGTCGCTTAGCAGCTGGCCCTCCGTTGCTTATTCGAAGCTATGACAAACTTGCAACACTTCTCAGCAGCGGCCGTGAGAAACGAAATCGCAATGAGTTAACAGTTTGCACATTACCTCTTCGCACTTGACATCCCTGTTTCACCAAGTCGCCAACACTAGCACGGGTGACCTTCTCTTCTCATCATGCAATACATATTAGACTAATTTATAGCCAGCGCTCGTGTTATACGTCGCTCGATTTTGCAGGGTGCGCACGCGTAGTTAAGGCAACTAGTGAACTAGCACACCCTTCCTCGTAGCCATTAATGTGACCCAATTAAGCACGTTGAGGTTCACCGTGCCCGCATCTATTCAACCAATTCAGCGCCTGCACCGACGCCACGATCAAAGTTGCTTCCTTTTATTAACTTAATTAAACTTATTAAATTATTCCGATTAATTATTTTAATTATGTATACACACAAAAAAATTCCGGCAATCTACAACGCGAAAGGAAGCATAGGGAAATGATTAAGCTTTTTTTTACTACGGTCAGTGAAGCTTAAAAATGTTAACTTCACTAACAGTAGTAAAAAAGCCTAACCATTCATTTCCCTGTGCCTCCATTGGCGTTGTAGACTGCCGGCATTTTTTTTTCTGCATTTCGTCAACGAGCCCCTCATTTCCTGACATGTATGCATGTATATATATATATATATATATATATATATATATATATATATATATATATATATATATATATATATATATATATATATATTTATATATATATATATACGATAGAGAAGTCAAACTGAAAAACATAACAACATTTATTCTAACGTTTCGACCGGGGGCCGGTCTTTTTCAAAGATACAAATAATGCAGATCAGTTGGGTTTAAATACATTTCAGTTGTGGGCGGGGCAAGAAAAAACGTAGGCTCTACGCGACACAAAGAAACCGCAGAACGTGAAAAAAAAAAAAAAGGGGGGGGGGGGGGGGGGATACATGGCTGTTGGAGTGCTGCCGGGGAACAGAGGGGAAAGGGGGCTAATGAAGGCAGGCGAAGCTATAGGATGAGAGGAAAGCATTGCAAGGTACTGAAGTCACGACGGGAAAGCAAGAAGGTGAGAACTAAGGAGGGGCTCGTTTTAGCTCGTTTGTTGACCTGTTTCTGGCGGCAGGTGCCAGGTAGGGCAACCTGCAGGGTGTGAGAGTTTCAAAAATACAGAAAATATGCAAAGAACCAGAGGAAATTGACTGGTGAGGAGAAAAGGGTGGGAGAGCCCAGAGGTAATTATGGATGCCTAGTGCAAGCGTTAACACACATAAACAAAAGGAAAAAAGAAAAAAGAAAACGAGGGAAGGAAGAGGGGGATTGGGATTAGCGGGAGGGACGCGGAAACCGCAGAGGGAGGGGGGTGCGGGGATGAAAGAGGTTCGAAGAAAAGACCAAGCGACCAGGCGGGGATGAAAGAGGTTCGAAGAAAAGATTAAGCGACACGTGGTTTCACATGGCGTGAAATCGCGGAAACGTTTTCTTGCGAAAAACGTGGCAGCCGGCCACGAGGCGTCCACGAGGTCATGCAATGCAAGGACAATACAATGCAAAGTAACGCTAATTCAAGCTTGATCACATAAATACTGAAAATAAATGGACATAAGGCAAAAAACACATAGAAAAAAAGGAGATATACAGTGCCACATGAACTTTTTGAAGAGCATTCACGCAAGATCATATTTCTTTACATACCCGCATACAGACACACAGAAAAAACTATAAACAGAATATCACCACAGAAAAGAACAAGCGGTTTTATCTACCCGATAGCAATTGTTCAGTGCAAAAGGACACAAAATAATAATCATACAAATAAAGAAAACAATATAAAGCAAGGGGTACTATGGTGAAATCTATGTACATGTGGTATGGCAACTACACACAAGCAATACACTGACACAGTACAAAGTACAATATGTACACAAATTAAAAAAAAAAAAAAAATAAGAACGTTTCTCTTTCAGAACAAAGTTTCTCAGTTGCTCGCTGCATCGGCCTTCTCCGGTGCCTGATTGGGCAGGCAAGACAATCGGCCTGTGTTTTCATTTATGCCGCTCAAGACAGTGTTAAACTTGTAAATAAGGTACGATTCACGGGCTTCACGATCATAATGCGTTTTGAAATTGGACTGAAGCACTGTGGCTGTGAATGCGTGGAAAGGGTGGCCTAGATTATTTGCATGTTTAGATAGGGGAAGGTGTGGTAGGGACTTTATGTGTGCTCGGTGGTTGTTGATTCTCATTCTAAACGGATTCTCAGTTTGACCAACGTACTGGGCGTGGCATATGGTGCATTCAAGAAGGTAGACAATGTTTGCGCTGTCACAGTCAAAGTTTCCTCTTATCTGGAAAGAGAATGAAGACGTGGTGCTGGTGGCGACAGAGGCTTTAGTCATCATGGGGCATAGTTTGCACCTAGGCTTATTGCAGGGTCCGCTGCCTGTGAAGCTGGGGGTGTTGACCTTAGATGACGTTACAATATCCCTGATGTTTCTCGCACGTCGGTACACGACGCGGGGAGGCTCAGGGAAAACACTTCGCAACTTTTCGCTTTGAAGTAGAATGTTGTGGTGCTTTCTGAGTATGCAGTTTACGCTGGAGGACGAAGCGGCATATGTTAGAATAAGGTTGGGGGTCGTATTCAAAGATTTGGATTTTGAGTTAGTTATCAGGTGGCGGCGGTCCTGTTTCTCAGACTTCCTAATAGCATCACTGATGACAGACGGTGGGTATTGTTGTCGTGTTAGGTCATTAGTTAGTTGTTGACAGTTAGAGGCAAAATCAGCTGGGTCAGAGCATATCCTTCTGAAACGCAGAGACTGACTGTATGGTATGCCGAGTTTACAGTGTTTGACGTGGTTGCTTTTGAAATGCAAGTACTGGTGTCGGTCCGTGGGCTTCCTGTACACTGAGGTCACAAGCTTGTTGTCCGATATCCTCACTGATACATCGAGAAAGTTGATGGTAGATGCGGAATACGAGTGGGAGAATGAAATGCTCTCGTGGGCGTTGTTGAAAGCGGTGATAAATGTTAGAAGTTTCTCTTCCCCATGGCACCAAATGAGAAAAATATCGTCAATGAACCTTCGATAGAAAAGAGGGTGAAGCTGTGCCTTGCTTAGAAATTCCGACTCCAATGTGCCCATGAAAATGTTAGCATAGTTGGGTCCTATTTTGGTTCCCATCGAGGTCCCGTCAATTTGCACGTAGTGCTTATTGTCGAACTCAAAGTTGTTCAACTCCAAGACAAGCTTTAGAAGTACGCCGAGAGTTTCACCATCAATTGAATTGTCTTGGGCGGCATCATTGTATGCCTGGATGACAGATCGGATGCCGTCCGAGTGTGGAATATTTGTATATAGCGAGGCGACGTCGAGAGTGACTAGCAGGCTGTCTTCTGGTATAACTAGATCCATAATATCAGCCAGAAAATGGTTTGTATCCTTTACATATGAAGGTAGTGTGGGAGGAATGTCTTTGATTAAGCTATCGATAAAACTAGAGATGATTTCTGTTACTGTCCCTATACCGGAGATGATTGGCCTGCCTGGATTTCCTGCTTTATGTATTTTAGGCAACATATAAAATCGTCCTGGAACTGGGCTTAAAACTCACTAAAGCCTCACTTCAAGTTTTAAGCCCAGTTCCAGGACGATTTTATATGTTGCCTAAAATACATAAAGCAGGAAATCCAGGCAGGCCAATCATCTCCGGTATAGGGACAGTAACAGAAATCATCTCTAGTTTTATCGATAGCTTAATCAAAGACATTCCTCCCACACTACCTTCATATGTAAAGGATACAGACCATTTTCTGGCTGATATTTTGGATCTAGTTATACCAGAAGACAGCCTGCTAGTCACTCTCGACGTCGCCTCGCTATATACAAATATTCCACACTCGGACGGCATCCGATCTGTCATCCAGGCATACAATGATGCCGCCCAAGACAATTCAATTGATGGTGAAACTCTCGGCGTACTTCTAAAGCTTGTCTTGGAGTTGAACAACTTTGAGTTCGACAATAAGCACTACGTGCAAATTGACGGGACCTCGATGGGAACCAAAATAGGACCCAACTATGCTAACATTTTCATGGGCACATTGGAGTCGGAATTTCTAAGCAAGGCACAGCTTCACCCTCTTTTCTATCGAAGGTTCATTGACGATATTTTTCTCATTTGGTGCCATGGGGAAGAGAAACTTCTAACATTTATCACCGCTTTCAACAACGCCCACGAGAGCATTTCATTCTCCCACTCGTATTCCGCATCTACCATCAACTTTCTCGATGTATCAGTGAGGATATCGGACAACAAGCTTGTGACCTCAGTGTACAGGAAGCCCACGGACCGACACCAGTACTTGCATTTCAAAAGCAACCACGTCAAACACTGTAAACTCGGCATACCATACAGTCAGTCTCTGCGTTTCAGAAGGATATGCTCTGACCCAGCTGATTTTGCCTCTAACTGTCAACAACTAACTAATGACCTAACACGACAACAATACCCACCGTCTGTCATCAGTGATGCTATTAGGAAGTCTGAGAAACAGGACCGCCGCCACCTGATAACTAACTCAAAATCCAAATCTTTGAATACGACCCCCAACCTTATTCTAACATATGCCGCTTCGTCCTCCAGCGTAAACTGCATACTCAGAAAGCACCACAACATTCTACTTCAAAGCGAAAAGTTGCGAAGTGTTTTCCCTGAGCCTCCCCGCGTCGTGTACCGACGTGCGAGAAACATCAGGGATATTGTAACGTCATCTAAGGTCAACACCCCCAGCTTCACAGGCAGCGGACCCTGCAATAAGCCTAGGTGCAAACTATGCCCCATGATGACTAAAGCCTCTGTCGCCACCAGCACCACGTCTTCATTCTCTTTCCAGATAAGAGGAAACTTTGACTGTGACAGCGCAAACATTGTCTACCTTCTTGAATGCACCATATGCCACGCCCAGTACGTTGGTCAAACTGAGAATCCGTTTAGAATGAGAATCAACAACCACCGAGCACACATAAAGTCCCTACCACACCTTCCCCTATCTAAACATGCAAATAATCTAGGCCACCCTTTCCACGCATTCACAGCCACAGTGCTTCAGTCCAATTTCAAAACGCATTATGATCGTGAAGCCCGTGAATCGTACCTTATTTACAAGTTTAACACTGTCTTGAGCGGCATAAATGAAAACACAGGCCGATTGTCTTGCCTGCCCAATCAGGCACCGGAGAAGGCCGATGCAGCGAGCAACTGAGAAACTTTGTTCTGAAAGAGAAACGTTCTTATTTTTTTTTTTTTTTAATTTGTGTACATATTGTACTTTGTACTGTGTCAGTGTATTGCTTGTGTGTAGTTGCCATACCACATGTACATAGATTTCACCATAGTACCCCTTGCTTTATATTGTTTTCTTTATTTGTATGATTATTATTTTGTGTCCTTTTGCACTGAACAATTGCTATCGGGTAGATAAAACCGCTTGTTCTTTTCTGTGGTGATATTCTGTTTATAGTTTTTTCTGTGTGTCTGTATGCGGGTATGTAAAGAAATATGATCTTGCGTGAATGCTCTTCAAAAAGTTCATGTGGCACTGTATATCTCCTTTTTTTCTATGTGTTTTTTGCCTTATGTCCATTTATTTTCAGTATTTATGTGATCAAGCTTGAATTAGCGTTACTTTGCATTGTATTGTCCTTGCATTGCATGACCTCGTGGACGCCTCGTGGCCGGCTGCCACGTTTTTCGCAAGAAAACGTTTCCGCGATTTCACGCCATGTGAAACCACGTGTCGCTTAATCTTTTCTTCGAACCTCTTTCATCCCCGCCTGGTCGCTTGGTCTTTTCTTCGAACCTCTTTCATCCCCGCACCCCCCTCCCTCTGCGGTTTCCGCGTCCCTCCCGCTAATCCCAATCCCCCTCTTCCTTCCCTCGTTTTCTTTTTTCTTTTTTCCTTTTGTTTATGTGTGTTAACGCTTGCACTAGGCATCCATAATTACCTCTGGGCTCTCCCACCCTTTTCTCCTCACCAGTCAATTTCCTCTGGTTCTTTGCATATTTTCTGTATTTTTGAAACTCTCACACCCTGCAGGTTGCCCTACCTGGCACCTGCCGCCAGAAACAGGTCAACAAACGAGCTAAAACGAGCCCCTCCTTAGTTCTCACCTTCTTGCTTTCCCGTCGTGACTTCAGTACCTTGCAATGCTTTCCTCTCATCCTATAGCTTCGCCTGCCTTCATTAGCCCCCTTTCCCCTCTGTTCCCCGGCAGCACTCCAACAGCCATGTATCCCCCCCCCCCCCTTTTTTTTTTTTTTTTTTTTTCACGTTCTGCGGTTTCTTTGTGTCGCGTAGAGCCTACGTTTTTTCTTGCCCCGCCCACAACTGAAATGTATTTAAACCCAACTGATCTGCATTATTTGTATCTTTGAAAAAGACCGGCCCCCGGTCGAAACGTTAGAATAAATGTTGTTATGTTTTTCAGTTTGACTTCTCTATCGTACAGCTAACCTCATAGCCAGGAACCTTTTCTCTTAACTATATATATATATATATATATATATACAGTCGAACACGCATATATCGAACTCCAAGGGGATTGCGAAAAAGTTCGATATATCGATAATTCGAAATATAAGGTTATCTGAAAGCTGCGCACATCACGGCGCTCTTCAAAGTCGCGACAAGCGGTAACTTGCGGCGCAGCGTTCGATATATTGAACGTGCCCCTGATCGGGAGCTCGATACACTCGAACAACAGCGCTATGCTTTTGCATGGGGTTTCCAAGGGGATGTTCAGACTGTTCGATATAGACAATAATTCGATATATGCGTGTTCGATATATCCGTGTTCGACTGTAATTGAACTAACTAAACCACCGCCACGGCGGGAAAAATGCTGGCAACCCTGCGTAAGAATAATCCGGTCGTTCATTCGCCCACCCACACGTACACGCACAAACACAGAGAAATGGGGGAAACAGACTTCCCAAATGTGACGTTTGTAAATTATGAACACTGCAGGATCAGGAGACAGTGCTAAGCCGGCAAAAAAAAGCCCTCCCTATTTTTTCGCAAATGCCAAATTCTCCGAATGTCTCACCAGTATTACGTACCTTCCACAATTTGCTCACTTGTCTTCAAACACCGCTTAACTTGCTTTCCATTTTGTACCTCCATTTTAGATCAATTTAAGTGAACAGGGCTTAAATGTACCTTTCTTTAGCAGACAACGGTTTTTTTTTTCGGTCTTATTTTTACCCGAACGATACGTTTAGGCCCGTCAGCAACGGAATTCGTTTGACTGGCTGGGACATCACCCAGTGCTAAATTTATGCACAGGCAGGCGAGTCGAGTACGAAACGTAATAACAAGCCCCATCGAAAGCTCAGGGAGACGAACGAAAAGAAACAAAAGCCCTATACAAAATATTCAATTACATGCACACCCGCCGTGACAGGCCTAATAAGATATTTTGTTTTAAGGTAGTTCTGACTAAATCGTCAGCTATAAACTTTTAAAAGCATCGGGGGGTGTTACGCAACAGCCTGTGTCGCGGCTACTGCTTGTTCAATTAGTTCCTAAGGCATCCGGGTCTCTAAATCCTTATACCCGATCCTCCTAAATCCTGCTTTAAATAACCACTGTCACACAACGAAAAGGCCATCTAACGCTAAATCTCACAGCACTTTACGCCAAAGGTTACCCACGGCAGTTCCAAGATTGTCTCCTAACCCTCCAAGGGATACATGCATAGTCGTTTGCTTCGTAGGTTAGCTTTTTTGTTTCCTTGTGGGAGAACCGCGGCTTCATTCAAGTTCAGGTGAAAAATCGCTCGCAAGTAACGTAACACAGAGGCGGACGCGGGGGACTGCTCAATAACACAGGCGGCAAATTATACGGCAGGCTAAAATTGGCCGGAATTCCTCAAAGGAAACGAGATGGCTGCACCGAAGCCGAATTTTACCCAACTTCAAGCACGTCATCAGAAACCACCACGGCGAACGGCGGAACAGAGACAAAGCGCGGAGTTACGCAAGTAACGAGAGCATGTCTGGCGGCGGATGGCGTGCCGCAAGGTCGCGTCGTTGGCCCTACGCTATTCGCGGGCGCCCATTGTGCGAGACAGCCAGCCATACACGGGTAATTTCCGGCCGGCGGAAAAGATCGTACCCCCAGAACCGACGCTGGCCCCTTCCTCCTCAACGTGCATGTGCGCGCGCTTCGTCGGCATGCCTCGGCGGCGACGACGACGAGGAGTAGCGTTTCCTTCTCGCCATGTCGTCTGTACACACACCCGGAACGGCTAGGACGAACTGGAAGGCGGAGGAGCCGTATATATAGCAGTAGTTCTTCCAGCGAAAACGCGGCGGCGGCCAAGAAAGGTTAAAAGCTCGCCGCTCCGGGACGGCCGCCCCAAAGGAGGAAGGAAGATCGTCCGTCGTCGCTCGGTTCTCTTAAAACGGAAGTAAATGAAGCTCTTGCTCCCTGCCACGAGCACACACGAGGAGTGCACAGGCCTCATTTAATGGCGTCGCGAAGCGCGGTCAGCGACTGCGCATGGGCTCACTAAGTTTACTGCGCTTGGCGCGACATTAAACGTAATTACGTTGGAATCCCTTTTTCTGTGATGATGACGATGACGATAACAAATTGCTGTAACTGGCACTAAGCATCTCTGGCGCTTGTAGAGCTCTGGCACACGCTTCACAGGGTCGCACTTTTCGTTATTCGTATTTTTTTAAACAATGGCCGCACAGATGCTTGCTTCGCTGCGGATGTCGCCCAAAGACGAGAGCCTTCTACCGCCCCGACCACGCGACGTCCTCTCCTTACCACCCTCGCTCTCTTCCCATGACAAATGCAGAACATGGTTGCTCGATTCACTTCAATTTTCCCGCGTTCCAACGGGTCCCCGCGCCATCTGTCTTAACTTCAATAAAACCTGTTGTTGGGCTAGGCCATAAGCGGCTCAGACTACACGAAAAAGTTTACACCACGGCGCGGGCGCTACTTTGCGGCAACCCCGTGCCGACAGCTCACTGTCATCGTTTCTACCGCAATAACCCCCTTTTGTAATCTGTTAGGACCTTTTGTTTTGGTTGTGTTCGTAACAGGTACAGCCGACATGTTTCACTTTAGTGTGTGCTTTTATTTCGCCTCGCTTCGACACCATTTTAAAGCGCAGCTCTTTATGCCTCACTGATGGCGACGTCGCACCCAAAACGCACTGCAGGAAAGCCAGCTTTCTGACGATGACGACGATCGTGGGTGAAGTGACAGACGGTTGAACCGCAAAGCGTTCTCTGGTCGAAAGCCAATGTCTTCAAAGCCGAAAGTCTAAGTCCAAAATCCAAATCGTTACGTCCAAAACGCACTACGGGAAAGCCAACTTTGCTCAATGGGTTGGTACATGATGGTGATGATGAAACAAGAAAAAAATGGTTCACGTGGTCGGAATCGAACATGAATGCCTCGCGTTATGAAACACATGACTATGGGATTACGCCATTCTGACACGGTAGAAACTGTTTGGATTTTGAACTTTTGACTCTGACTTAGACTGCATGGGAGAAGGCCTCGCGTTTCAACCGTCTTTCCCTAAGAAAGCGGCTTTGATTTTGTTAGTTTGCTATCGTAAGAACCAATCACACCTGTACTTTTAACTAAAAGAACACTCTTACTCTCAGTTATGTACTTACAATTTGCCTCAAATATGCCTACGGTAACTCCTTTGCGCTGAAATGTTGGCGTGTGTGAGCCACGGGCAGCAGTTTCAGCAGCTCGGAACGGCCTTGTCGATACATACTGCGTGTTAAAGCATTGTAAAAGCATTAAAACCTGAAAAACATGTAAAAGCGTTTCTTAAATCATTAAGAGTGTTCTTCAAAATTCCAGTTGATTAGTGTAGTTATGCGGTGGTGTTGCTGATGTTATTTTGTTGTTTTGTGGGTGTGTTAACTGCGCCTACACTTTGTTACCCGGGGAATATTGTATTGTTAACGTACCTGCTCTTGTGCACAGCTTATATGCATGCCTTTTTCCCTTATTAGTTCTGTTATGTGCAGTTTTCCGGCGCTTTTACATTCCAGGCTTTATATAATGAGGTCTGGCAACATTTAATGTATTATGGACTGGTTGAATATCCTCCTACAGCCCCCCACCCCAATGTAATGTCCTCCCGGGTCCGTAGGGTATTAAAATAAATAAATAGATACGTAAATAAAAAGAAGAGGTGGAGTAAACTTTATTTGGACCAAGCTTTACTAGACTTTCTTTATGGTCGGGCGGTTGAATCGAGTGGCCGACAGACAGACACCGACCAAAACTTCTGCGTTTAGAAATTATTTTCTCGGCGAATCTTATGTCGAAACAATACCGTGCCGCATCTCAAACACCCAAACGAGCGCTCGACCAAAGATGGTATTGACCCCTCGGCCCGTCGCATGCATTACCCGACCTCGCTTCCGCCTATCTTTTCCTTATCATCATTCACCGAATTACCCGGCGCAAAACCCGAGAACACGCTTTTTTTTTTCTCGTTCTGGGAATATGAGCCTAGAGGGTGCGGCCAATATATCTGCCCTTGAAATGCCTGGCGGCGAGCGAGCTGATATTACACGGAGAAGACGGCGCAAGCAAGTTCTCGAAATCTTGCGTGTTGAGCAAGACACGGGAGTGGCGCAACCGCTGCTTACCATAGGCGGAATTAGGAAGAGAATAAAAACAGCAACAAACCAGAAGCTCGGTTCCGTACTTTTTTTTATTATTTAAGTGGACGAACTGATAGGCCTATTTGCTTCAGCCGCGCGGTTCACGGCAACGCCTGCAGCGGTGTACGGTTCGCTGCACCAGAACACTGGATTCATTTACCCATGAACGGACGGTGCCCTGCACCGCGTCACCCGATTGCTCGTGGTGCAGCCGCGGTGCAGAAAAGTGCAGTTTTAGCATTCCGTATATTCACTGTATTCTGTGCGTACCGTGTTGACCGGGACCCGACTGGGCACTTGAGCAATCGTTCCGGTAGGGTGGATTAATTAGTTCCGCAGGTCGGCCCTCGCCATGCCCGCGCGTTTGTTACGGTGGCGGGTGTCCTCCTCGCCGCGCTCACGCGCATAGGCGGGTCCCGGTACTGACGGCACGCACGGAACAGACGGAATGGCCCGCTACGGACGTGTTGTGGAAAACCGGTGCTATGCGCGCACAATAGTTGGGAGTTCGGAGACGTATAGGTGGCTGCCCTGAAAGCGTGAAAATGTTCGTCGAACACAAAGGTTCGTTAATCGAACCTGCCTGTCGTCGATGAGTTGGTCGTAGCGAAAATGGTTGCCAGCTTCGAGCTGCACAAGACGACAGGAAAGTATGACTAATAGATGACAATGCCTGAACCTAACTCGGTCACAAAAACACGCCACGCTGCAAGTGTGTAGCAGGGCACTGCGCCAAACCACGCATGCGCATTGCACTGGTCTCACAAAGTGTTGTGCTAGATTTGAATTGAACGGATTTGATATTTATTTACTGATAATTCGGAAATTAAGCTAGGTTATGTATTCTTTCTCCTTTTTTTCGCTGAAGCCCTGAAGATACTTGCCCCTACATCAGGCGAAAAGGCTCGTTTATCAAGCCTTATAGATGCGCAGTCTTAAAACTCATTCAGCCAGCCATTATATCGGCTGACCTTTACTGCGCTCATCTCAGAGACACGCCAATGCAACTTTTCCAATGAAAAGGGGACGGGACTGTTAGAGACGAATCAAACATCGTAAGCATTGTCACCATCGTTTTGGTCAATCGCGAGGTTGGACGAAAAGCTGAGAGGGCTACAGCTATGGGTCCGGCGTTACGTTCAATCGTGTTGCATCCCGTGTTGCGTTCAAGGCTCTTGCGAACACCCTGCCCCCCTTTTCCAAATTGGTTTCCAGGCAGCGCGTAAGCGAGTGATAGTGTTTCTTTAGGTAAAATCTCTCCATTCCTACCACTAGTAACAACACCCCCCCCCCCCAAAAAAAAAAAAAGAAGAAAACACCACAGAAAAAAAAGTTACACCATCTTCCCGTAGGGGAACCCCGAGTAGTATGCGAAGCAGCCATAGGGTTGACTGAAGTCCCCATTAGTTTTCAGTTCGTCGTTTCCGTTGACGTTCAGCTTCGCGTGCCTTCGTTGTATCAGTAGCTTCTTGACGTGGCTTGAATGAGTGAAGGACATAAGGCGCGTTCGTAGCACATGCTCCCGTCTCGGTTTGTAGCGCAGTGGGAAGAGCGCCACGTACCTCCCGTTGCGGCCAGAGAGTCGTGGGATCGAAACCGGGGGCCGCCTAACTATTTCTTTTATCTCTAGTGGACTGCGCTGATGTCAGCCCAAACGCTGACGGGGTTGAAGAGACGCGCATGCGCA